>NC_089141.1:105240275-105541585 GCF_009819655.1 Sylvia atricapilla | reverse complement strand
AATAAAAAACCTTCTCTAAGGAGCCTAATTCAATCACTCTAGGTGTTTGAGGTACATTAAGATGCAGGTACATTAGCGACTTGTTGGGAGTCAAAGTGTCTTGGATTTATTGCATAAAAAAGACGGTTTGAATATACACTGAAGAGAAGTTTTCCCAAGAGTGATTTACATGAATTCTCAGAGAAATCTGGTGTCTCACACATCCTATGCTTTATAAATATTTTGTGATTTATTTGCATAGAATGATAAACACTCTGATGACAAAACACTGCTCCTCTGTTTTCCCTCATCAATTTACCCAGTCTGAGTTGTGGGGGTTTTTTCAGAATTCTCTGTTTCTCCAGTTCTCCTGTTCTGCTTCTTTCGTGTCTGTTTCCTTGTTCTCTGTAAAGTTTGGCCCAGATGCTCTCTTCTTTCTTTCTTTCATCCTTGGATTTTATTCTTCTGCCTTGACAGGAATGGAAGCAGAGTTAGTCATAAGAAAGGATAGCTGTAGTTTAAAAATCAGGTATGATATTTAACTGATACAGTGGACCTGGTGCCTGGTGTATGTACTTCTTCCCAATTTTAGGTCCATTCCTAGACTTCTACAAAATCCAAACCAAGAAAATAGAAAAAACTCCAAAACCCAACAGAAAACCTCTAACCAAAAATCTCTACAACAATGAAAGAGTTGTTAAAAAAAACTACTCAAAGATTTTTCCATAATATTTATACTCTCTGAAAATAAGGGCAGATTTTGTGGTAGCATTAAAGGTATTTATTTTACAAAACTGTCCTTTTCCTTTATGCATGGTTGTATTTTCATTTCTCTTATGTAATATTTTCTGCTATGGACAGGTGGCTTTTTGATTTGGTTTGTAGGTTTTTTTTTTTTTTTTTTTTTTTTTTTAAGAGTTTCAGACAGTAATGTGTAATTTGCATCTGGGTGAATTTTCTAAGCACATCCTCAAAGGGATTGAGATAAAGTGAGTGACTGTCATGAAGCACTGACCACATAGTATGCTGTGAGAGCAGTGGGAAGCTTTATTTCTCATAGTCTTTTAACCCACCAATCCCTAGCTTTCAGGATATTTTGATTTAATCCGATTTTTCTCTGTCATTTTATAAAATGATTACTTTAGGTAGATTTCCCCATCTCTGTAATCACCAGGTCTCCATGGACATTTAGGTTCTTTAGCAATTGCTTACAATACTGAGTGCGAGAAGCACTAGAACACAGGTCGCCTGGCAAATCCCCAAGAGCACATTAGTGATCCCAGAGTATGAATTTTCAGGATAAAAGCTTGGTACATGATCTCTTGGATGGTATGTTCTGCATTGAACTGAAAAAACAGGCAGCAGCTGTAGAGTGGCAACATCACCATAGGAATACACAGAAACTAAAATATTTTGCTGATGAAGAGAGGTCAGTCCTTCTACAGTTGAAACCCTCCCTTCTTCAGGCTCCAGATCACAAAGACTTCTTTTAATCCCCATTTACTTTTTTTACTTCTTTTACATTTACTTATTTTAATCTTTTTTCCTTCAGGTGGATATCAGAGAGAGCTTTTCCTCTAACTTTGTTGGGGCTCTTCTTTTCTCCCCTGGCCCTGTAATCAGGATTTTGAAGTGGGAACAGGTGGCATTCATTATCTTCCTCCTTGGTTCTTTAAAGTGCTTGAACTTAGGCCAGGTGACTGCCTTACAAATGGGTACTCCACTGCAGCTGTTTCTGCTCCAGAGTGAGGAGGGAAGGAAAAGGACATGATCAAAAAGAGGTCCTGGACAGAAGTAAAAAAAAAAAAAAGTTTTCTTCAGTAGTTTACAGGAAAAGTAAAAGCAAAACCAATGAGATGAAGAGGTATGAAAATAATCTTTTTTAGCAAATCACTAGGTTATGTATCAGTTACTCTCTCCTGACTTTTTTTTTGAGAGTTCTGAAGAGATGTACAATATATTCTTGTATAAAAAGCTAAAGCAACAAACACGCAACTTTTCTCTTGAAATGGGGATGGTAAATTTTATGATCTAAATAAGATTATTTTCTGTCTACAATAATGGAAAACTATGGCTTGTCTTATCCAGGACTTTCATTTCTACCTAGAGGTCTGTCAGAATTTGTTTTTTAATACTATACTCCAGATTAAATTTTCTGTGTTTGGCAAAAGTAGCTCTGTTGCAAGTTATGTGACTGGGAGTCAGAGGGGATGTAGGGAGTCTTCTTTTTACTTTACTTTTCTTAGAAATACATTTTGAAAATTTCAAGTTTGTTTTCCCCTTTATTTTTTTAGTTTTTCTTGTTTGTATTTCTGCTAGTGATGGGAAAGACCTGTTGATACAAAAATTACCTTATGTTCAATAGAAATTTTGATTTTTGTAATGCAAACTTCTCATTGAAGCCCTCAAAACTTTCAATTTCGGCTCTCCATTGTGTTGTCATAAACTGATACAAGACCAGTGCTATTTGAGCTGATGGTGAATGGCTAGATAAAGCTCAGCATGTTCTAACCCAATTCTAACTTCTTTGGAAATGCATGTGGTTGTATTGTTCAGGAAGAAGAGTGAGAAATGCCAGTTATTTTTCCTTGGGTTTGCTCCATTTCAGACAAGACCCAAGCTGCAGATATGAGAATAAATTTCATCTCCTTTGGTATTATTTGAACATTATGAAGAGGACAAATGAAGGCAGAGAATCAGTATTCCATTTAATTTCTTTCCTTTACTGTTACACACCACCTCCCTCCTGTATTTAAAACTCTTTAGAAAGCTAATAAGAGTTGTGATTTGAAAATCAGTTTCAGTGTTGTTTCAGGGATTATCAAAAGCGATTTTCCACTTACCACAATTATTAATCTTCTAGGCTATAATATTTCTCATAATCACACTTGGCAATATTGCCACATAAATACACCCAGTGAAACATCCTGACACATAGCACTGAGAAGCTGATGCTTCAAGCTGACGACATGACACTGTTGTTCTAGTGACAGAGCTGCTGAAATGTGTATAGCAACATAATCTTTCAATAAAGGGAAAAATCTGGAAAGTTGCATTTCTGTTGGAGTAGAGAGACCTTTATGAATTTATTTTTATATTAATTAAATTGGTGCTTATCAGAGCTGACTGGCAGTAGCTGGCCATATGCTTGTAAGTTGTCTTGGAATCTGTGCTGTCTGCTTATGTACAGTACTAAGAAAATTGATAAAAATCTGACAGTGACATACTAAAGCTTACTAATTCTCCTCTGGCTGTGTCTCAGAGGGCTCAAATTTTTGCCATCTGTAATGAGTGGAAAGAGATGCTACATATCCTCTACACAGGCAGCATGCAAGTTCAACCCAGGTGTTAAGATATGATGTTGTTTGAAACTTGTGCATGCTGGAGTGTTTGGTTTTTAAAGGAGAAAAAAACCCAAACAAAAGCCACAAAAACAAACTAACAAAAACTCTGTGTATCTTATATTGAGGGTCCTAACTCTACAGATGATGCCATGGAAATAATTTAAGACTATCTTGGTAGGTTAACTTGAAAATACCCTCCTGGATTATACAACTGAAAAATTTGATGAAATTGACTATCTAAGATATTATTAATGATGACAGAGGTTTTCTCAGGAGGGATAAGACAATATTGTGACATTCCTCAAGGAGCAATTGTAAATATTCATGTTCTCGCCCAGTGGAGTCTTGACTGATTAAAAGTATGTTCCTGTATATAAAATATCGTATCACCAAACAAGAGATGATTATGTGAAGATAATGTGCTGCTCTGAGCATTGCAGATGTGCTTAGAACTTTAAGCCAAATTAAAAGAGGAAAAAAAAGGAGAAAAAAGAAAAAAAATAGGGGGGGGGGGGGTGATGTTTTGGATACAATTCTTTCCTTCCCTTGTCCTAAAGGCTTTTCTTGCCCATTTTTTTTACACTATGTAGTATACATGCAACACATCCTTGCCAAGTTTTTTAAGGCAGTCATAATAGACAGCTTTGTGGTTACTACTGTGTTCTCTAAGCTAAATTTGCTGTATGAGCTTGTGCATCCTATGCCTAGTGTTAAATCTGGACAGAATAAGGATTTGAGAATTATCCATGTGCTTGCAGAATAAAGTGTAGTGGTGGCTTGACCCCAGTCAGCAGCTGAGCACCCAACACCACTTTCTTGCTCCACCCCCTGCTTCCCCAGGACAGGGAAGAGAATAGGAAAACTGGAAGCAAGAAAACTCTTGAGTCAAAATAGAGACTCTTTTAAATACATTGAGGAAAGGAGAATAGGAAAACAAGTGATGCAAAGGCAGTAACTGATGCCCAGGCACTCTTCAAGCAGGAAACACCTCCCCAGACAAACACCCCCCAACCTCATTCACTTCCTTTACCTATGTATTTATGGCTGAGCAAGTTATGTGGCATGGAGTGTCCCTTTTACTGGTTTGGGTCACCTGTCCTGGCTATGTCCCCTCCAAGTTTCTTGGCCACTCTTCTCCCACTGGTTTGGGGAAGGTAGAGTGAAGAGAAAAGGAGAGGGTCTTGATTTTGTGTAAGCACATTTTGGTAATACCTGGTTTCCTCTGAGCACTCTTTATGTGTAAATTGAAAACACAGCATCATGTAGACAGCTGTGAACAATGATAACTCCATCCTGTGTTAAAAGAGACTGGCTAAAAATATTTTTTACTAATTATGTACACATAGTGTGTATTTAGCATCCCTGTGTTTTAGTACCCAAACCAGTCTGGGATCAGGCTTAAACCATCCATGAGTGAACCCAGAGATTACTGCCTAAGGTTCCTCTCCTTTATCCACCCTGTTACTCAGCCAGATTTAATATTAAATTAACATTGACTAATATTCTGGAATAATTCTGCACGTGGGAAGGAGAAAACTCTAATATTTAAGCATCTTTCAGTGAGGAGCAAAATAACTTGGAATAACTTGTTTGTTACTATGTAAATCACTCCTTTCAGAAAAAGATGGATAGCAAAGGTATATAAATGGTGAATAACTGCTAGATAAAGGGCATTTTATTCTTTACTCTCTTGACATTTTTACAATATGATGTAGTGAATATTTTCTCCATTTTTTTATAACTCAGGAGACTACTTAAAATTAACTTCTAAAATTAATAAAAATGTGAGTAAATCTGTCATTAATTTCAAAGTTTAAATTGTGTAAATGTCTTTGATTTATCTGTAGTTGAAATTATACCTTTTAGTGCCCTCTGATTTAGAACACTGTATTGAAGTCACAAATAACATAGTTGTTTTTCTTGCTATTATGTGCACAGTAATTACAGGGTATTTGATTAAACTTTATTTCTCCAGAGTGCCTGATAACAAATTCTGATTTCCTAATGGATAACTCTCAGATGAAAAGCCAAAGATTGTGCAGTCTAACATTATTTATACTGCAAATAGTGCAGCTGCTAATACAAGGTCTCAGACTGTGCATCTGAGCTATAATTCAGTTTTGGTCATTCTGTCTTCCTGTAAGAGCATGTAAATTGTGACTTGGCAGTGTTGGGGTAAGAGTTGAACACTGTGTTCTTACAGGTGTTTCCTAACTCAAATGTTTCTATGATTCTATGAATTTTCTAACGAGTTGACTGATTTCAATCTGATACAGCAGTGAGTTGATAATCTTAGAAGCAATTGCTATCTTAGAAATATTTATTGAAGTGAAAGACTGGTAGCTGGGGAGAGGAGGAAGGTCCCCAGATGTCCTCAGCAGTTCTTTCCTGCCATGTGCCAGTTCTGATTGCATGGCCACAGCAGCTGATCTTTCCCACTCAAGCACTATTTGGGACTGGAATGAAGAAGCCAATGTGCTGTGGGGGAGAGCAGCAGTGCTTCAGGGATGTGAGGTTATAGATTGTTGGGACTTGGTGGAGAATAAGAAATATAGAGACTGTGGTTGTGGTGGAGATGGATGAGAATAGAGTGCAAACCCATTAGAGAATGAGCTTCATTAGTCCCAGGGCCAATTAACACAACCTTTCATTAGGAAAATAAAAAAGTTTGTGTTGATGCTTAGCTTTTGAAATATATGAGTAATAATAAGACTAAAAAATAAGCAGCTTATTCTCCCTCTTATTTTTTTGCTTTAGACCAGACCTCTTTGATTGGAACGCTGTTGCTTCCCAGCAGTCACCTGTACAACGATTAGACCATGCATTCAACATAGCCAGGCAACACCTGGGCATAGAGAAACTCCTTGATCCTGAAGGTTAGTAGAAATTATGTTGTTTGGTGGTTTTGGTGGGTTTTTGTTTATTTGTTTTTCTTTAAGTGGAAAAACAGTTTTTCTGTGCATATGATGATTAATTTGAAATTTTGTTTTTGGCACAAGAATTTAACATTCTGCAAGATAAATTATAAACTGAAGCAAAATACTTTACTTTCAGTGCTACCTTTGTGCTCTTTTGAAACAGCATAAAGCTGTCTATATGTACATGCTCTGAAGAAATTTTTTTTTTAGCTTTGGGACCAGGGTTTTAATGTTCATGCACTGAATTGGAGGCATCTTAGAAAGCTGATTTCTGCTTTGAAGGTTTAGAGCATCTGCAGCTCTTATATCTTCTGGAAAGATCTTGAGTTCAAATTACCTTTTAATGTATATCCAAAACATGTATTCAAACTCTAGATACTCATATTTTTAAATATGACATAAATTGCTTTATATAATGAAATTTTATCATGATGACATGTCTCATTATCACTGTCATTTAATCTTAGCTGTAATACGATTACCTATTTTACCTTGACTATCTTTTATACATCCTTAAGCATTCATGTTTGAAAGGTTCCTTGTTTTTTGCCTGTTCACTTGAATTTCATACATTTTTATATATTCTCTGACATAGTTTCTGTATTGGTGAGAGACTAGTAATTTTCCCTCAGAGGATATTTTGAAAACATTCCTCCAAGGCAATTGTAACAGCTGTTATATTTTATATGTGTGTGTGTGTGTATACACACACAGGTTTTGGTTTTTTTTTTTCGATTCAGTGTTACCTTTGCTGTATTTTCATGAGATTTCCTATTAAACCACTTATAAATGGACTTTTCTATATGTTTGTGCAGTTCTCAGTGACTCACTCATGGTGAGTTTTTCATGGGAAGAACTAGTATTTAACAAAATGCAAAAAATAAATTTAAGGATAACATTGAGTCTCTAAATGTTTAAGTATAGTTGGACATGTCTCAATTGTTGACTAATAACCTTATAACCCATATATTTCCTTAGGAAAAATATTGAAAATATATGTAGTTGAAAGGCACAGCATTTCTTGCCTAGTACACTCTTTAATTTCTAGAACTCAGTTTTAGTGAACCACTGGAGGAAGAATAAGTTTTCTACTTGCTAAAGCATGGGATTGAGCTTGTAAACTCTGAACAAGATTGGAATTGAAAACTGAGTTGTGCAACTTAATCGATGTAGTCACAGTGTTTTCTGTAATTGGTTAAGCTTTCTTCTTAAAATAGATTCCTGAATAAGTTATTTTCTCTATGCAAGAGTCACTTCTGATTAGACATTTTATTCTGGTTTTGGCAAAGATACTTGCAGTTGTTTAGCCAACAAGTGAAAAATTCTTAAGCATTGGTGGTTTTCCAAATGTCTGCTGTAATAATTTGCTATTCAGTGTTATAAATCACAGTGCTAGCCACCTATTTCTTTTTTCGCCCTGTAAACGTTTCAAAAGGAAAAGTATATTTTTCACCTATCTGAAAACATGAATGTGAGGAGCTATAACTGTTTTGTTTGTGATAGTAAATTCATTTCTAGATTGAAACCCAGAATTTCTGGTGTGCATGCAAGGGAGAAATCTTATTTGAAGGTTCTAGAATATTCTTTCTATAATTTTACATTGTGTATTTATCAAGTCTCCTTATTCGGTACTCAGATATCTCCTGGCATCGTATTGTGTAACAATACTCTCTTCTCTGGCTGCAAAATGCTAATGCATTGCAATAAAAGGGAGTATGCAGTGGTGAACCATTATTTTCATGTAATTTAATACCTGTCAAAACAGCACATGTGTAATTTGTGAACACTTTAAAATTTAGTATGGTTCATTAAATGTCTGCTCTCTCAATTTTGAAGATATTAAATAGAAAGGAAGACACTATTCAGTAAAGGCCTATTTTTTTACACCCAATGTAGTAGTAAAAAAGAAAGAGTTTGAGGTTATTTAAGTTCTGAAATTACTGATGATTGATACATATTGAAACAGATGTCTAGGGAGTCTATCTTAGCAATTAAATTTTGAAAAGTAAATATTTACACTCAGCCAAACTGATTTTTTAGGTTATATATGAAGTTTGCTTTTTTTCTGAGGTTGCTGATATTTAAAGTCCGTCCCATGAGAAAAAGTCAGTTTATTACTAAGATTGTTGATATTTCAAGTCTATCCCATGAGCAGCTTTTAAAACATTTTTCAGAATTTGATCTCCATTTCAGTCAGCAAAGTGGTGAAGATATTTTACATCTCAGTATTTCCTGTAAAAGCTATGTTGTGTAAATTAAAGCTTTTGTGTCTGGACTGTTTTTGAATTCATGCAGAGATGATAATTCCTGCTATTGTCCTTACTTTTACTGGCTACTAAGAATACTTTTTTAAATCAGGATTTTGGAAGTCCTGCAAGGAGCAGGTAATTGGGTTCAGTGATCTCTTTTGAGCTCCTTCCAGCTCAACACGTTTGTGGTCTTTTTGATTGAATCTTCCCTGTGAGTGAAATGTAAAGAGATTTAAATGTCTGTCTGGTGTTCATTACTGTAGTACTTTCATACTGTAGAGTATGAGAGATGACAAAAGGAAAAATACAAGATTGGGCAAAAGAAATTAGTAGATGTTAGAAGGCTTTATTTAGAAGAAACTTGTTAAAGACTTATACATGAGTGAGCAAGGTTCAAAAGAAAAAAAAAGTGTTTGGAAATCGAACTTTTTAGGCCAAAGTATCCCAATGTAATTCCTAATGACCTCCTGTCGTAAGGCATTTATAATTATGCAGATAAGATATCTCTGTAATGCTCTCTGTGATCCTTTCAAATAATGAACAGTTATTTGGATTTGTTTGCTCAAACCTAGTATTTGTTGCTAAATATTGGTTGCCCAAACCATATTGTTTATATGTTGATTTCTGGTCAGATTTGAATGGAAAAGTTAGCATATGGAAAAATTCTAACATAGTTGTGTGTATTTTTCAAGTGCTGTTTTTAAAATTAAAAATAAAACCACTAGTTTTGATACAACTAAGGAAAATTTCTGACTGTTTATTCACTCTTCTCTGATAACTGTGGTTTTCTAGATAAGTTTGACTTGCCCACTTTAGAAAAATTGTGGTTGATTGCTTTCAGCGTAAGTAGTTCAGGTTGTTACTCTTTGTTCTCTAGAATTTAGAGTATTTTAGGTATAAATAATATAACCTTGGAATGCTTTTTCAAATTATTAATTCTCTGTGTTTCACATTCATTATTTTAAGCTATTATTGCATCTCAGGATCAATTAGTGATGAAGATATTTGCCATCTTTGCTGGTATGAGCTGACTTAAGAAAATTTTGGCAAAAGACTTAAAGTATCTTAAGCAAATTAAACAAATGATGATATTATCTGTAATTTCAACTTGTATATATTAAAGCTTAAATCAGACTGCTAAGATTATTCTGCATCGTTTAAGAACAACCTGAACTTACATTTTTAAGTAGTTAAATCGTTCTTTGTAAATGCTATTTGTACTGACTTGTGGAGGAACGATTCCAATCTTCACAAATAAACTTCAGAAAATCTGCTAAAGGTTATTATGCTCTTTGTTGTGCGTTCACTTTTTCTGGAACATCTTTAAACATTTTAACCAAGTGAGGAACAGGACAAGCAAACAGCTACATGTGTTGTGGTCAGCAACACATAACAGTTACATGTTATTGGCTGTATAATGGTGTTTATATTTTACTTTGGCATAAAATGCTTGTGCCACATTGGAGCAGAAGGATCTTTTGAGGAAAAGTAGAGAGTGGTCTCTCAGAAACTCCGTATGGGAATAGATCTGAGCTGTCCTCTTTCCCCTTACAACAACTGAGTGCTAGTGTGGTAGCAGCAGGAGTGTTTGTGTGCTTCCTTCTAGCACTGAACATCTGATTCTTGGTTTAATGAACTTTTCACTGCTGTCACTTTCCTGGGCCTTTGTGGTTCTTTGTGCTAGCCTGATAATAAATAGGCTATGAAGTTATGTAATTTCTGTTGTCCTTTTTAGGTAATGATCCAGTTTCTTACACTTTGTGTAGCCTGATTAAAAACAAAACAAAAACAAAAAAACAAAAAAACCCCAAAACACCACCAAACAAAACAAAAGCAAACAAACAAACCCACCCCCCAACACAAAAAAAAAACCCAAAATACAAAAAACCAAAAACCCTCATTTAATCCATCCCAGTCACGTTTTTCATATTTTTCCTTAATTTGCACTGATGATATGAGTTTTTGGCACCATTATTAAGTGATAATGAGACTCAGACAGTTTTTCATTTGATAATTTTTTTTGTTTGATCTTAACTTCCTATACTTCTCTATCTCAACAGTAATGGATTCTACCATTTTGAGCACAAAGAAGAGGGGGAATAAAACCTCTCAGCACTGTAATTCATGATGTTTTTCTCAGTTGTGTCTTTGCTCAGTAGTTGTATATAGTTGTAATACTGATTTTCAGTTCATTTTTAATACACTTCCTGATATGCCTTATTCCAAGGGTTTATGAAAAGTTTGTTTTTTTCCTGTTGTGCTCTAAAATTTAGCGATGTTTTGCCCAGTACAGTGTCAAGGTGAGGGGGATATTTTTATTTTTCTTTTAAATGCAGGAAACATATAAGTCACATGAGCAACGTTTGATATCATGCTTTTGACCATAGTAAAAAACAAACAACAAAAAAGCTGTCTCAAGCCTAGAAATGATTGTTTCAGTTGCATAAAATCTTATAATGGTTAGGAAATAAAATTAACAAGTATTGTTTTCTTAAGGCTCCTTTTGGTTCTCAAATCAAGGAATGGTTTTGGTTAAATAACAGGAAAGTCTACAGGATTCACAATTAAGAGTGCATCAATAACATCACAACTCTTTAACTATTTCTTTACTTTTTGTCAGCACAAATTTCAGCTCTAGTTCTGGATGGGCCATCAAGTCACATCAGGAGTTTTGTCTTTAGTTTGTAGCACAGATATAACTGCAGGATGAGAGCAGGTCTGTGGAAATACCTTCAAAGCTAACAGTGGAAAGGGTGAACTTTTATATGAATGAACTTGTAATACATATATTTTCCAAATGCTTGCTAGTTTGATTTATATTATTGTTGTAATATTTTACTCTGCACTTTCTTTTGACAAATATTTGCCCTCAAGATTAAACTGCATTTCTTCTTTACCACCTGTTAAGGCGAAAGTTCTGCTTTTTCATTGCAGTCTTAAGCAAATAGAAATAGTCAATAAAAGCTGTAAATTCACTAGACACCATCTAACCCCACTTTATCTTCCATATTTGTGAGTAGATTCATTACTGTTTCTTTGACCTGTGTGCAATTGAGTTAACAAGAGGTGACTCAACAATCAGTAACTTTTACAGATTTCCATGGAAATAAAGGGCTTGAAGGGTACTGCATTAAGAGACTCAAGGACAAAATAGGCCCTTCCTCTTATCAGTGGGAAAATCTGAAATTGGTGTGATTTACTTTGGAGCAGGGCACATATGCTACAAAAGAAACTGTAAGACTTTCTATTACGAAAGGTGTGCAGTTTATAATATAATTTGAAGCACTGAACTTGAAATTATGAAGAACTCTGTAGTAGCCTTGCATTGCAGCTGCTATTGTAAGTAGTTCAGTGATGGTTAGCCAAGTATAAATGCATAGAAATGAGACCTGTGTTAAAATATGTCCAGAATCTAGCAGCGGTGGCACATATAAAATGTTTTGTGAATAAAAGTAGGAGTAGCATTAGTATAACGAAGAGAGAATAGGTATCATCATATTTCCAGATAATTGTCATATTCATCTTGGATTTGTAGTGGTGGTGTAATTCAGACCTACTACTACATATTCTGTAAAACCGTATCTGAGCTTGTAACAATGTTATTTAAATTGATAAGCCTGGCTGACCGTAGCTGTTGTTCTTCACATAATTCTGACAGGATTTTGGATGAGGTACTGCAATGTCTTCTGTCATTTCTTAGCTAGATCTGCTGTCCAACTTCTTCCAAGGTGAGAAGAAGCAGACCGGGTGTTATGGATACTGTAATGAACATAGAGGTGTTTGTGCTGTGAGCCTATTTTTTGACTATTTTTTGCTTTTCAAAAGCTTTGGATTTAGCACACTACCACCTTGCACCCCCACCATGGAGACACAACAGAAAAAGCAATGTTCTAAATACTTCTTTTCTTTACATGTAAATGCTCCTTCTATAAGTAGCCTCCTGATCTTGCTGAAGCAGACCATTTCCCCCTTGTGTCTGATCTTTCAGCTACCTGGGCATTTACAGTTCTCTACTTTTTTCTAATGAAGTGGTTCTTTTTTTCCTTTTGTTTTATTGTGGAGGTTTGTTTGGTTTGTTATTGCAAAGAACTTGGTAAAATAATTTTTCTATGTCAATATTCAACAATGAAAGTGCCTCTGAACAGTGGCAAATTGCAGTAGTTGGTCTGCTCTGACAATCACAGAGGTTTCTTTGCCATTACATCACTATGTGTGTAGTTTTCTGTCTGTCACTAATAATACGGCGCTTTAAGCATTATTTTTTTTCCTAAATAAATCTATTCTTTAACAATGTTAAAATATTAAGGTTCAAATGCTAATCAAGGTTCAATCTAGTGTTGTTTCTTTGCCAGATTTCTCCTGTGTTTTATGCTGGGACTTGATATGTCCATAATCTGTGCTTTAGGCTAGAATTAAGCATGCTTTTTTTAACTCAGTAATTTAATGAATGAAGCCCTTTGGAACTGTGTACATAATAGTTGGTTGCTCAAAATAATCACTGATGGAAGACAACTGAGAAGAGTTCAGTTATAACAGCATTATTTTGTCTGAGGCATAAACACGGAAAATGAAATGAGTTTTGCCTGCTTTAAAATCACAAAGGAAGAAGGAAGATTATTTAGGTAAATGTTCAGCATATAGTCTGATGAGTTTCTGCCAGTGTATTGCAATGCATGTATCATAATTAGATATTTTTTCTCGTGATAATTTAAAAAATATATAAAAACGTTGTATTTGCCTAGGCAACAAAATTAGATTTTAAATCAGATGAAGTGAGGAGATTTATCTGTTAGAAGAAGTTTTAGTCTACTTGTTTTAAGTGAAGAGTTCTTCAAACTAAGAATAGGCCCAGATCAAATTGCAATGCTTTGAACTTAAAATACCAGTCACTACAAAAATGTTCCATAATCCTTCAACACTGTAATACATGTACAAATATATCTATAACTTAAAAAAAAAAAAAAAGGCTTTTTGAAAATAGAGGTGGTCTGTATAAAGACTTGTGCAGTATGGGAGATTGACACTGAGATTAATACTCTAAGAAAATCTAGAGGAAAACTTTGGTTAAATTGATAAGCCCTCTCTCTTCCATATTTCATATCTTAATATCCTTCAATTTATTTCTTTTATATTGTTAAGATAAATAATTTGCTCTATTTAAAAATCCCATAGCCCATATTCCACTGTGAAGATACTCTTATTTGTCTGTTATTGATTTGAAGAGCTGCTAAAGCGATTACTAATTTAAGTATCTTAAAACTTCTGTATTTTTATTTAGGTCACAAATGGAAGGATGATCAAGATATTTACCTGCTAAAATTGAACCATGTTAATTGGGGACATTTGATTAATATCTTGGATTTGAAATAGAATAGGTGATTTATAATAATGATTTATACTTGATTAGAGGCAGGTATACTAACACCCTATTATTTGAAATGTTAGTCATTGTGCCCCAAGTGGGAATGCTGGACTTCCTCCTTCTGATTCTTGTTATCTGAAGGTCATTTGAGACATGTTTATCCACCAGGTGGTGGAAGAAACAGCTTTGAGTTGAAGCTCATAGAAAATAAATGAAAGAAAGAAATTCCTGTGAAACTTTAGGATTTTTAATTAATGTAATTGAACATTAATTTCTAGATCAGAATTTGATCTCTGAGCTGGTTTCTTAAGATCTATATAGAAGATCCAGATTTTTGAGCTTCTAAGGTTATTTTTTTTTTTTTGGCTCTGACTCTGAGCAAGTCTGAACTAGTTTGTGTGCATAAATCCAACTTTGTGAGATGTATCCTAACCTTTAGCATGACTGTTCTTGAGATAAAAATTTTTACAAAGACCCTAAGAGAGATAATTCTCTCTGTAATGATTTTCATCTTCAGTTGACATTCTTCCTTAACAAGGCAACATATCTAAAGCCTAAATTAATTTCCTTATCTCGGTGTGTCTGTGTTAATCCTGCAGACAAGACATTCTGGGCACTGTAATGGCTTTCCTGTACAGAAATCTGATCAGGAAATGAAAAATCTCGAGAGAAAAATTTTCTCTTTTCTATGCAGTGAGTATTATTTTCTACTGGTTCCAAAGAGAACACAAAGTAATGCTTGAAATTATTGAAACTATACATATAAAAAACAATCACCTACCCTCAGGCAATTCTTGCATTCTTAATATATTAAAATGAAAGTGTATGGAGAGCAGGACTACAGAAACTTGAAAAAATACTTGGTTACTTTTCCTCAGTTCTTTTTACACTAGTTTCAGCCTTGACATTCACCTTTAAAAGAGAAAGAAGCTGTATTATCATAATCTTCATAGAGGATAGTGAGATTATTCAGTTTTTGGTTTTTATGGGAATTATTTGCTTTGCAAATAGAGAAAAAAACCTGTTTCTAAATTAGGGTAAAATTCTGTTGTTGTGGGTGATTTTCAGTGGCTTCATTGAAACAATATAGCTTGAATAACCTTGATTCAGCTGTACATATTGAAGTTCAAATATGATTTATGGAAAGTTTGAATGGCAAATGGCAGTAACTGATGAGGAACTTACAAAAAAGAAAGTTAAACTAAAGGAGCAAGGCATTAGGGAGTGTCACTTTTTCTGTTGTCCTCTAATATATTTTTTCCCCAAAATTCCACTAGTTTTTAAACTGATTCCTTCATGAGCAGTGGGTTTCATGGCAGTTACTTTCTGAAAGCTTGGTGTGAAGAAACAGGGCTAAAAGAATGCCACAAGAGAATCTTGACACAAAAATTAGAATGCAGATTTCATTTTTGGTAGATGTAGGAAGTAACTGTTTTATAAAATGATTACAGGATAATTTCTGCCACAATTTCCATCTGGAATCCAACTAAGAGAGTGAGATATTTTGTTAGAGTGGTTATGGAATTACTTTCAAAGAGGGTGCATTCCATTTTCCTTCTAGTTTACTTCAGTTTGTCGGGGGATTTTTCTTTTGTATAGAATCTTGCAGGAAGCAAGCTGTAGGTTATCTTCTGCTAGCTCTGATTCCTCCACTTATCATAAAATGTATTGGCAAATTATTCAGTGTAAAAGCATCAATACAGGGAAAAATGCTTTAAATTGATGAGGTTTGTATCAGTGAAGTGCATTTTATCTTCTGTGAACAATATTTTTGAGATGTGATCTGTAGGGATTGTTCTGCCAAACAGCTTAAGTCGCTCCATAAAAAATCAGCCTGAAATAAGGGGATGCTATGTGAGCCATAACTACAGAAATCCTCTGAATGTGAGTGGAGGGAGGGCTTAAAGAGCAAATTGAAGTGGTTTTTTAGTAACCCACAGTATGTTTTAAAGGCATACAATGTTAAGCAGAGAGAAAATAGTGAGAATCACTTGCACTGCTTGAAATAAACTGACTTTGGAGCAAATGGACTGATGCTCTTGAAACTCCTTGTTAATCACCAAGCAGCAAGGGAATAAAGCTTGTGGGCAGGGATAATTGCTCTCTGGTATGTTTTGTGGCCATTTTTTCCCCTTCATGAAAATAGTACTTGTTTGCACTCTGGAAATGTGCTTAACTGTGCTATGCTGTGACTACATAGCTTTCCTTAAATAAATAGAAAACTTTCAAGAATTTTCAAAGCAGTTATGTATATTTAATATTTCTACTGTAATATTTTTACATGATTAAGACTTTAACATTGGAACCATAGATGTCTCTTGTCACAAAGCCACTTAAATGTAATGCTGGATTTAATAAAAAGAGTCATATTCCTGCCCAAAATGGAATATCATCAATCATGTTGAATTTGAGTACGTTAAGGCCATTGGGGGTTTTTTGTGCAAAGCCTGCACGCAGCTCTGAACAAGATGAAAAATCGCTTTTGCTCTTGTGTATTTGCTGAATGCCTTCTCCAAGAATCACTGTCAAATGAGGTCTAAAAAATAATCAAATTTATCCAGTACTTGCCATTATAATACTTAGAAAATTTAAGTGAGAGTAATTGCAATCCCTCATTATAAGAATGTTTTGCTGTGACTTTTGCACAGCCATGACTCCAGAGCTGCAATGGACAAACAACAATCAGTGATCTGCCTTCCTACAGGGCTCTATAGCATTGCTTGTGCTGAAGGCAAGACAATTAAAGCTGCTGCAAACTGTAGTTGGCTGCCCTTTTTCTTAATTTTTCCAGTCAGAAATCACCATGGGTCCTTTGTGTTCTCCATGGTTAGATTTCATGTGGATAAGCACACATGTAGTTAGAGTGTGCCCAGAGTATATTCTTGGACCCAGATGCTGAAAAGCAGTCAGGGGATTAAAAATTTTGCAGGCAGCAATGACTCAGTTCTGGAAAATACAGGATTGAAAATTGCATTAAATGCTGGAGATGAAAAAAACAAACAAAATACAACAGAAAATTGACAACTTTCATCAATCAGTGTGTGCAGGGAGCAAACATAGACAGGACACATTCTGAATAATTCCTTAAAATAATGCTGTTTAAAACTCTTGCTGTACAGGGAGGTGTCCTAATTAGAAGAAATATCTCCATGAAGGATAGTGTAGAAAATGACTGAAATAGTTCTTGTATTGTTTGCATGCAAATTGCATTTTTTTAAGTGATGAAACATCCTGATTTTTTTGGGAAGCCTTAAGAGTGATATAAAAGTTAGACTTCCAACTTTAACTACACAAATAAGTGCAGAAGGAGTATTTTTTTGGCTAATATGCCCTTTATAATAGAGGTTCTATATAATAGAGAAACCTAAAAAAAAATTCTGCTGCCAGCTTAATTCTCATAAAAATTATTGTATTTGTTTGGCACTTTCAGAACTCATACACAATAAATCTGACGTTTAAATTTGCTTTTTATAAAAATGAATTGCTTCTATTCAAAGTTTCTGCTTGTATTTTAATTTAACTGAACTGAGAAATCACTACTCACTGACACCATGTGTCTCGCTGAAGGGATTGGGTGGAACTTGTGGCAACAAGTGAGGAGAGGTGATTGGAATGAAAAAGGGAAAAAGAGGAACAGTGAGGAGGTAAAGCAAGGTGTTTAAAGTGAAGTGAGCCTGAAAGTGAAGTTGGGCCTAGCAAAGGTATTTTGAGGAGAAAGTTGTTTTTCCCTAAATATTTTCATGTAATTTTTTGTTTCTCAATAATTAAGTCGGTATTTAAATTCAGCTTTTGTTATTTGGCAATAAATGAACTCAAATGCCCTGAACTGAGTCTCTTTTGCCTGCAGCAATAACTGGTGAGTGATTTCATTGTCTGTTTTAACACATAAATTTTCTCACTCTTGTACTTATCGTTTTCTTCCCTGTCCCATGGGAAGTGAACCTGCTTATGGATGGGGCTTGTTTGCCAGGCATGTCAAGCCACAACCCTCAAATATAGTAAATGTAACTAAATAGAAGTGTAGTCCAAATCAAAATGGGTATTGGTTACTGCTCTGTCCTTGACTCTTCTTTTTAACTTTGAACTTGTGTTGTTCAGGTGATAATTCAGGATTTATTTGGCCTCTAAATGATAAAACAATCTTGTCTTCCCCGTCCCTGAAGGAAGTTGTCCTAATGGTGTGATGGCTGCTAGTGCCTGGGCTGTTTGTAATTGACAATGGCCTCCTAAGGTCAAGAAATATAAAACCAGCCTTGTTGCACCTGGGACCAAAGTCAGAAACACATTTATACTTCAATTTTGTATAACTGTGAAGGTGTTTGCTTTCTCAGTGTCTGCATGACCTACAGGACCATAATAGTATAAGATCTATTTAAGTGAATTAAACCGAATATGATGAGGGAATGGTGTGAATGTGGCCTTTGTTTACCTCCTGATCTAACTTTTGTAAGTTCTGCCTTTCTCTGGTTCTCCTGGGTTACTACAAACCCCATTAGATTGCCTCCAGGAAGATAACTATCCCTTAGAAAAGCAAGCATCAAGATTAATATTTATAAACTGATGTATTAGCTATTCCTGCTTGTAAAGGGTGAAAGGTGATTACTGACAGGAGCAAACTTTCAGAAAGTTCACATATAAGTTGTGAAATTCCATGAATTGTCGTCTGAGGATACCTGAAAGGCTTTATAAAGCTCAGATGAATTGCTGCTCTATGCACTCTACAGTAATTGCATATTCACTCTCGCATTGTCATTGATTGATAGTGTTTTATTAATGAGGGTTTTGCATGTTTATTAAAAGAGTGTATTCTGCTTTGAAATGAAAACTAGAATTTAAGAGATGTTTTTAAGAAGAAATCACATCCAAAGGAAACACACAGCATTAGAATATTACTAATATGCATTGAATTCTACTCAATCATGAATACTTTTTATGTAGAAAATATTCAGGATGGCACAGCAGAACTCCATCATGCCTTTCCCAGCTTACATGTGCTACTTCTAGCACTACTTTTGTCTGTAGCTTATTCTATGGATATTTTTTATTGTATGCATAAATGCATGTTATACATTTTCTGTGCTCAATATTCTGTGGTTATGATTATTTTTCTATAAATTATAGAACGGTGATTTTCTTAAAACAGGTTCTGAGAATTAAATATTAGGAATGGAGAAAATATAAGGAATATTTTTAGTGTATCTGTTGTGGGTTCTTATGTGCTTTGGCATTAGTATTCAGAATTACTACATAAAAAGTTAAAAATAAGTATTTGGCATATTTGACCTCTGAAATTCAGATTGATCTCATCTCTTCTGACCTTCAGTGTTATGTGAACTGTATATTTGTATAGGTGAAGCCTTATTGAACAATGGCTTTAGTTCAATGAGCTGAGACAAGTATTTCTTCTGCATTAGGAATGCACAATTTACCTTTAACTTTAGAAAACAACAGTCTTTCAAATAATGCAAAGAATACTGGGAGTGCTTGCCTGAGTAACTTTTTATTTCTCTCTCTCTCTTGCATTTGATGTGGCCAAATGGAAAGAGGTACTTCTCTATTTTTAAAATTGATAGCTAGGAAATTCCTCTTTCTAAACTGGAGCAGTCTTGGATGCTAAGTGTGTTACATGAGTGAAAAATATTTTGATGAAAAGTTAATTAGCAGGTCTGAATGTTTCACAGTTATTTAATTCTTTGGCAGTGATATTTCCCATTTGAAATTGGTAGATAAAATTATTTTTCTTTAAAAAGTAATGCTAGGAGCAATGCAACTTTCACAAAATTTTAGATGGCTAATAAAAACTACTACTACTTAACATGAAATGAAAACCTTATGGAATTGCCTTCAGAAACATTTTTCTAGCAGAAAGTCTTTTCTGAGCTGAATCTTTCCATTAAATTAATGCAGCAGAAAGGTGTTGTTTTCCAAGAAGAATTCCTTTGAAGCTACAGATACTCAGTATCAATCACATTCTCTCTTCCAGCACTTCAATTTAACAGCATTTCACTTAACCCATCACTTAAGTCAAACAATTTAGCAAAGGATTCATATAGGTTAAGTATTTACTATAGCCTAACAGTAACTTGGAAGCTTAATTTGCAAATCTGGAGTAGTGCATAAGAATCCAGGGGAGCAGCATTCCTGGCATATTTGATACAGCACATGCACACAGACAAAAATAGTCTCTATAAGGTACCTGTGAGAAGTTCTCAAATTTACTGAAATATTCTTTGGATGCCTTTCCATCCTTTCAGTGTGTGTTGGGGGCTTCAGCCCTCATTGTTTGGTGATCCTCCTTGAGTGTGAGAGGATCTCACAGCTCTCTGGCTGTGAGAGGTGACACACTCAGAGGGAGGTGCTGGTGACAATGATCTTCAAAAATTCATGACATTTGGGGAAAGCTCCCTGTGACTGGAAAATGTAAAATGTCACGGCTATCTTCAGAAAGGAGAAGGAAAATGATCCAGGAATCCAGTCTCCTCTGCCTCTGTCATCAAGAGGATTATGGAACCAGCTCTCCCAGAAACTGTCCAGATGAATGGAGAATCAAAAAGTGATTGGGAACACTAGGTGTGGACATTCTCCTCTGATCAGATGGATAGTGCTGGGGATAAGAGGAAATCAATGAATATTTCTTATCTTGATTCTAGTAAGACCTTTCATATTATCCTCAAAGCCAAAGCAGTGAGATGTGAGTAGAAAACTGTCTAGATTCCTGTTTGAAAAAGGTTGTGATCTGTGGTACAAAAGCCAACAGGTGGCTGGTGTAGCTGTGATCTTCGGGGTGCAGAGGGGGGCTGATAGTATTTTAGTGTCTTAAAGTCATTACCTGGGTGATGGTAGGAGCTGCACTGCAGCAGGTCTGCGGATGGCTCCTGTCTGGGCATGATTCAGCAGGTCTCACTTGCAGCAATGAAGTCCAACAACACACTCAGCTGTGGGACTGAGGATGTTGCCTGAAGTTTGAGGGAAGTGATTGTTCCCTTCTGCTCAGAGTTCGAGTCCCATTCCAGCTTTCTGTGCCCTGTTTCCTGTAGCTGGTCATGGTCACAGACCATTTCAGTGTAGGAAGCTGTACTGAATGAACATTCAAACAAGTCATTTAGATGCTCAGTAATTGCCGTGTTGTCTTTACACGCTCCTGCTGTGCTGATCCTTTCATTCTGCAAAGCCCCTAGGAGGGATCTCTGGAGATACTTGAGGGAAGATTTATTAGTGTTTTTTATGTGTTTTGTTGGTTGTTTATCTTGGACCAATCCTTTTTTTTTTTTTTTTTTTTTTTTTTTTTTTTTTTTTTTTTTTTTTTTTTTTTTTTTCACTAAGCCTGCCAGAATTTATTATCCTTTCTATTTTCTCTATTTGGACATGATATGAACTTCTTGAATTATATTTGGGTAACTGCTCTTCAACCCTCTTGACTTGCTTTTATTTAGTCTTCATTGCTCCCTTTCATCTCCACTTTCCAAGGTGATGCTGCTGGCTCTCTTGAGATTAAACTCTGATCTGCTTTTGGATTGATTCTATTGAATCTCAATCTGGCAAGTGATAAATGGACACTGTGCTATCTGTGTGACAGGAGTTATGACCTGGAAGGAAACTTCAAACTTTGTTTCTTTAGCACTTCTTTGTAGTCTAGGCTACTGAATCTTCTACACTAATTTCTCTCTTTCTCTCTTTCTGAAATTGTTCTCTTGCCTCTCTTCTACTTGCTATCTTAATGATGTTCAGTAGTTAATGTTTTAGCCCCTCTTAAGTATTTTTAATCTGTCCCTTTTCTGGAGGGGCAGGGTTTAAACATTTTTAAAGAAGTGTAGTAGTAATTAATTTCCTTAAATGCAGAAATTTTGTTTCTAAAAATGTATGAATTAAATTTCTAAGATACATAAAGACAGACTGATTTTTGTTGCCTGTCTTTTCACCTGTCAGTCTCTGTAGAGTTAGTTTTTTTCTTTTACCTTGAGCCACTGAAAGTATAATGTGATCCTCCTAAATTGATGTAAGAGAACTAAAGAGAATGTCACCAGGTTTAGAAAAAGCTTAGGCTTCAATTAATGTGTTGGAAGATCTTCACCTTATGCTGAGAGTTAAGGAATTGCCATGAGTTTACACTTCATTAGTACAAGATTTCATGCTGCCATGTGCTGATTAAGAATTAGGAGGGGAAATCCTCTGTTGGTCATCCATTACAGTGCTGGAAGACTCAATGTCTCTCCCAGTGGTAATTCTAACATCACTGGAAAGCTGAATCCAGCTCCAAGTAGCAGGACATAGCATTTCAAGTGGCACTGAACTCATTCTTTCCTTGTGTACTCCCTGCAGAGAACACAGCTATCAGTCAATGTTTATCAAGGTGAAATGGATCTGATGCAGTATTAAGTGGTGCAAGCAGGTTGGAGGATCTTGTTCATGGCATGACAATCTGATGTCAAATATCTCATACCAGCTTGGCAGGTAGAATTTCTCAGTTTCCAAGAATTCATTCTTTCAAATCCACCCTTCTCTTGAGGTTTACTCAGAAAAAATAATCCCTGATTTTTACCTGCCTCATTGAAAGTAATAAGTACTTTTCTGGTATAGAAGGAATTGAGAAAGTGTTCTTGCTCTGAAGTCAAGAACACATTTTGTCAAGAACATGATTTTTTTTCTGTTGAGAAGAAATTGAGGAATCCAGTCTTTGGGAAAGATCCAGGACTAGACCTGACTTCTAAATTGCACCTGAAAACTTTGGCAAAGATGCTTTCAAATATCCAAACTACCAAAAATGTGGAAAACAGTGGGATTTTTATTAGAAGTTGCAATTTAACTATTACACAGGGTTTAAGTGTATCATTTTATAATCCTATTCCTTCTATGTAATGATACTACAATTATGGTTTCTTGGTTTTGTTTTAAGGAACTAATTCTCCTAAATTGAATGAATAGTTAGCTGTGCTCTTATTGGGTGTTTAATCTACAAAACACATTAAAATATTAATTAAACCTTGCAAAAATCCCTGTGAGGACTATACAAAAGCATTATCATTCTTTCACAGATGGTAAATGCAGTTAATATTTCTCCAGTAGTGCTAGAGAACTTTTGTATCCAGGAATCTGTCCAGGTCTGCTAATTTGTTTTTTCAGCTAAAGCCTATCATTACTGAGATAGCTGTGAAGTGGAAAAACCATTCTGGATTGTAATAGGCAGTTATATCTACATACTTGTAACTTTGTATCACATTTGGCTAATATGTTGATCCGAATTCAAGAAGATTTATTTAGAACTTCAGAGGCGTTTAGTTTGGGTCATGGATGAGCTGCTTGCAATCCAATTGCTAGTTTTCTGAAACATGGGCTGTTGTTTAGCTGTGCAGAATCAAACTGCTTGATACATGATTTAATAAAAGAGCAGAGTGTTGGCTGATCCAGTCAGTCAGCCTTTGAATTAAAATTGTAGCTTAGAAATAGGTATCAGAGGATGGACAACTTTTAGCATTTAAAATGGAAAAATATTATTTGAGGTGCATTCTTGAAATACCTAATTGATTTGAAAATTAACTTTAAATTATGAAATATTCACATGAAAGTTGCCAAGAAATCTATGATCAAACTGTTTATTCTTTTATATTTACTATTGCTTTAAATCAGGCTCTTCAGAATATTTCGTAAGTATGTACAGATTTGAGTTTGCTTTACACTATTTCTGATTCCATTTCCATATTATAGTCTCATGGAACTAATAAAGGTGCATCTTACTTTATATTTTGATGGTAAATATAGCAAACCAGCCATCATAAGGCAACATGAGCATATAGTACTTGTCCAGGAATTCTAAGTCTTTATAGGACCTAATCCATTAATCTACTGTGTGATTTTCTGTGAGTGTTAAATATAGGTAATAGTCACTTAGTACCTGAGTTAAGTTGCTCTGTATCTCTTGAGAAGAAGGAAGATATCCTATTACTAGAGCTTTGCACATTGTCTGAAGGTGTTCAGCATCACTGAAAACCAAGGTGTTGTTTTATTTTAATTTCTACAGTTTGGGTCTTTTTAGCTGTATTTGAGTGGTGTGCAATAAGAGCTGCTCCAGGTGAGCTGCAGCTCATGGGTCACTTCTGCTCACCTCGTGCTGTCCCTGTCCTGGCAGTCAGCACAAGGAGAAGGATGGGCTCTGGCTCTGCTACCTCTGCTTAGAACAGATTCTTGCAGTGCCTCATGACATCTTGTATTTCACTGTCGTTGCTGCTGCAACGTGGAGCATAAGAAAACAAAGCACTCTGTCAAATGCATCCTGCTCTCAATGGGCAGATGCTCACTGAGTATTATGAAAAGGTGTCCCTTTTTGGAAGAGACTCTAGGTTGCTCTGAGGTGTCAGGGGTAAGTGGAAAATCGATGGGTACAGGCTGTTTCCTGAAGGCACTCATCTCTCTCAGTTGTACGGGCTGTGAGCATGGCATGGAGGAGCATCCATCCTGTTAAATACAGACTGACAGTAGTAGCAAGGTTACCATAGTTAATTTGCTGCTAGATATATCAAAGTTCATGTACATTTGCTTGAGCCGTGCTTTTGTATGGCAAGCATTCCACTGGGAAATGTTGGATGAAATTGGTATTGGATAGCTTCATGTGATAAATTAAAACAAGGAACTGCAGAACTACTCTGCCATGAGGTATAGTGACTCGTGTGATTTTTAAATCTTTCCTTCACAGTGTGTCCATCACCTTTCTCCAGTACAATTTTACTGTATAATCAGCTATCACTCCCCTGACAAGTATTAGTCTGTTAGAAACTTATCATATTCTGATGAGTGCCAGAATTCACATTGCTGTTACTGAAACAATCACACACTTGGCTGAAATGTTATATAACACATTATTCTGACCTACAGCTTGGCAGGGAAATTGTTTTTAATTGTTCAGTTTTAAATAAACATGCAGTTGTAAATATGACTCTTGATGATTTTTCCTTACTTTGGCTTTTTCGTTTAACCGTAATAACAGAATGATCAGATTCTGTGCTGCTTGATCCTAATGCTAAGGGAATGTACTCTATCTGTTTGGTTTCATGCCAGAAAAGACCCTGGACAAAGTAAACAAAAGACTTAATCAGTTGTGTAAGTATAATTCATTATACTAGTGTATGTTAATATATTGGGAAAATGCCTATGATTAACTGTATGAAGCTTACTTTGAAAAATCTATTGTGTGCTTAAGACTTACATATAAGACATACTTAAAGAAGGTTCTTCTACAGTTTCCTTTCTAAGCCCTTTAGAAACAGTAAAGGTGATAGTCTGGTTTAGGTATGACTTAGGTAAAGAGAATATTTAGCACTTTTCTGCTATTTGTTAAAACTTCACAGTTTTTACAGTGGCTGTCAAACCTTGTTTTTAGATTTCTCTACTTATGTCCTGTGTTATTTAAAAGAAACCAAGGCATTATAGCATTTAATTGTATTTTGATTTGTCCCCTTGTAATGTATACAATGGTGTGGTACTTCACAGTTACATTCTTGCTTTTTATGGTGATTATTACAACTAATGAAAGTCTACATTCGAAATGGAAGAAAGAATTAAATCATTATTTTTTTTATTAGCATTTTACACAGCTCCATGATGTGAGACTTGGCTCCTTGGACTAAAATTAGAATATAAAACTAAAAGAGAGATTAATTTCTTTAGGGTCATGAAGCACTGTGTGCCTAGAGGGCCATAACACAGACCTCTATAATGGCTTTTTGGGCAGAGCTTAATAAAGGAAGAAATTGCAGTGAGGCTGTTATACCAAGAGCCTCCAGTTTGCTGAATATAAATAGGCATTTTATGTATTGAACTACAGCAGCACAAATACTCAAGTGGGAGTTCGCTTTTTTGCAAACAAAGGCTTTTAGTCTGTGTGGAACCTGTTCCTTGTGTTTCACAGTGGCTTTGAAAGTTAGTGGGTTTCCATGTCTTAGGGCTGTTTATAAATACCAGATGTATTTATACATCTGAAAAAACTGCCACCAACCTCTGTAGGACTATATTGGCTTTATTTTTTCTATCAAGAGACTTGCCTGTTGATTACCAGGAAATGAAAACTTAAGCTACTTCCTCCAGCAGAGCAGTTAGTGTATTGCAGAGTTTCCTCTTTTCCACAAGGCTCTTTGCCGCTCGTTTAGTTACCTTACTTTAATTTTCTGTATTGTAAAATTTAAAAAAAAAATTACTTCAACAGTCAGTAGTATTCTTATAGAATTCTTTATAAATCTGTAGGAGGGTGTAAGCTCAGAGCAATGTGAGCAATTTTGTTGGCTATTTAACTCAGCAAATTAGCTTTAGTGCATAAATCCATAGGGGTGTATACCCCTTATCACAAGCTGGATCTGAAGAAACAAGAACTTAGTATGGTGATTTATTGATCATGACCACTTTTTATAGACCATGGGAAAAATGCAGTGCTGAAATCCCTTTAGAACAGTTCTTCCACATTCCTGCTCATAATAAATAATTATGAAACAGGTCCATCAGGTGCCATTTTAAAATACCAGCATCTGCCATCAAAACTGTTTACAGCAATTTAACACTTCACTATGTTTAAATAATTGAATGTGCAGCAGAAAGAATTGCATTCACAGTCACTCAGACAGAATTGCAATAGAAATAATGCACAATGAAATTGGAGGAAAAAAAAAGATTGCATACTGAAGGAAGAAATAAAATCTTTGTCGGATACCCAAAAAATGAGATTATGCTCCTATCTGGCAGTTTCAGTCTGTGACAGCATTTCTATGCTGCGTTTGGAGACAAGATGAACAAATAAAACTTTATTTGCATACCAGTAACTTTTATGAAATGCTTATCTTGGAGAAAATACACTTTTTAAAAAGAAATTTGTTTGCTTTGATCAATAGCTTAATGATAGGTAGTTTTAGTTTGGTAAATTGGTGTTAGACAAGCGGAATCACAAGTATAATTTTCTAGTTGTAATCTGATTTGATGTTATCCTTATTTCAGTTAGGAGCTGGGCAGCAGTGGTGCAACCATAGGGAAGGTTTCACAGCATTTAAGTCAGTCAGCTCTGAAACAATCTCTTTCCTTCCTCCTTTCTGTTATTCCACAATGAAATGGTTCAGAGAGCTTAACTGGTTGATAAATATTTATTCTGCTTTTGGTTTGGGTTTTATTTTGCATTGGTTTTATTATGGCTTAACTTAGAATCTCCTCTTTATGAACTGAGATAAATGTGCTAGTGCATTCTCAAAGCAACGAGGTAGGATAGTGCAACATCTGAAAAGTAGGAATGGCAAAAACTGTCCTGGCTTCCTTCCTTAAGCTAAGGATTAAAGATAAAACTGCTGTGAAACTGCATGCTAAGTTTAAAAATTCTCAGCCTGTCAGTTTACTTCCCACAAAAATATATACAGAATGTTTCTTACTCAGAATGAAAGCTGTAGATTAAGAGAATATTTCCTTGACTTTTCTTTTCCTGTTCCAAGAGGTGCTTACTAATGTCTACTTTGAAGTCAATGCATGACTTGTTTACTCATAATTCCTTGGATCATAGGGACAAACTGTCCACATCAGTGTGCTTTATCAGTCTTTATTTTTCCTCTTAAATATATCTTAGCACATACTTGTTAGAATATAATCAGTACTGTTAGCCACTATATCACAGTATAGTGCACAGAATAATAATATAAATGTTTTGGTATTTTCATAGACTTTATGCGTGTTGGCAGTATGCTGAAATTTTTGTGGTTTATATTACAGCAGCTATTTTGTAAATTCACAGACTGTGTGGCCAAACTGAAACATTATGTTAACATGGTCTGACTCTCTGTATACTGTGGATAAAAGAACTTTATTTAGTAGCTTACTGGTGAACCCATCTTTCACTGAACCTATTGTTTGGGTTTTAAGGATTACCTATCATGTGTATAGGTATGAGTACCTCTGAAACCTTATTAGAAAACTGGATGGCTAATTTTTTTCTGTTAAAGACCTATGTATTAAACTGTTTCTTGGAGGCTATCATTGTTTTTATGTAATGCTTCATTTTCTCAAAACATTATTCAGAATTAAACCAGATGCCATACAAGGTGTGAATGAATTTAAATGTTTGTAAGGAGCATTATCAATTATCTCTGGTACACATTGTCTATTCAAAAAATGTTTCATAGTGTTCATCAGTATAAGCTCTAATTGCTCATGTAAGAGGGAAATTACCATTCCCCAATTATTTTTTTTATTACTCATAAAAACTTCTGAAGCCATTTGGGTACTGCTGTGATTCTTTTGGCTGCCTCTGTTTATTGTGCTCTTGCCCTGTGGTTATATCAATCCTTTCTAAGCAGCTGAGCTGGCGCTTAATGCTCCCCGATCAGCAGTTCTAGATAAGATGTTTAGGGGAAGCTGATAGCAATCAACCTCTGGCTGCTCTTTTGGAACTGACAGAAGCACAAGATTGCAGTAGAGGTTGGCACAAGCTAACCCACATGGAGTTCCAGATGCTCTCTGGAAAAGTTATGCCCTGAAGAAGAGCCTAGGTGAAGAAGATAACGCTCTGTCACAGGAGGCATCAGAGGCAGATACTCCTCAGCCAGGGTGAAGAAAAGGAGGGTAATATTTCCTGGATATTCCCTCTAAAAGACTGACAATCTCCAGTATAAATGCTTTATTGTTTGTCTTTTCTGGCCACATACAAGAAACATTAGATTTACAAGCTTTTATGGATTTCTAATTCTCGTTAAACTAATAACTTTCCAATAGTCCATTCCCGACTTTCTTCTCAGTAATATCTGTTGCAATGACCAGTGCAAGACTAAGATCAAAAACAATTAATACTGAAAAAATCAAACTCTATCTTACATCATTTACTCTCTGTTGGGTAACTTGCTATGCCTGGGACATTTATATGAGGAAATATCACTGTCTATGGCATATTAACATTTTATAAAAGCAAAGCAATAGAAATGCATGTGTAAAACAGAGATTACCCAGAGATACTTACCTGCCTCTTCCATGTGTTTTCTGGTAGGATCTTCGGAAAGCTGTAACATTTGGATTTATTTTTAAGATTAAATGATAGAACACAAACATGACAAAAAGAGCTTGACCTGTAAGGTCTTTGAACATGTTTCAGTAATAATGCACTATCAATTTTTGCTATTTATTCCATGCTAGGACCACAGAGACACTATAGAAAGTATTCTTTTTAAACTATTTTACTTTGATTCTGCTTGTTTGATCTTCCTCTATTTATCCTGGTGTAGGGTATTTAATTTTTCTGTAACATGTATACTTAGTACCTTTTTTGCAGATTGCATTGTTAAATGGTATCCTTGTAGCCCCAAAGTTTAGATGAAAGTCTTAACAAATTATGCAAGGAGTAGGGACCTATGCATGCTAAGAGTTGCATCCCTTTGAATTGAAAATAATCATGTAGGTGTGGCTTAAGTTCTGGACATTTGAAACTGCTCACTACCCATTGCTTGCAATGCCATGGTGGTAGTGCTTTAAGTTTAATTTCACTTACATGAGCAGGAAGCAAGAATCTAATTATAGAAAATTTTGGGAGGTTTAACTGCGGGTGTTTTTCTGCTGGTGTCCCTTGACTCAGGCTTGTAGAAGAATGTTGTTTTGCTGTTGTAAGTACATCTGCTGTATGGCTTTGCTGGTTAGGTGGAATGAAGATTCCATGCTTTTATTCAAAGGTTTAAAATACAGTTCACTCCTTCTTTGTGTGCTCCAGAGCTGAGAATGTCCTAGCATGACTTGTGCTCATGCTGAGGTCTCTGCTTAGCTGGAGCTCAGTGAGAGAATAGTGTGGGGAAGGCACTTGGTTCCCATTGCTGCTGTTTCTGCCCTTGGCAACCTGAATGCCTCAGTCTGCATCAAATCTGCTGCTCTGGGTTTAGAAATGTGCTGTTTCTAAGCTATTAGAACTTTTCATGTTTCATGAGAAGTGTTTTGTGCAGGCCTAGAATATATATTACTAAACTGTTAATGCTAGAATTTAGTGAAACATGCCATTTATCTGTGATTGGTGTCACTCACTTGTCCTGTCTGAACCCTGCAGGCTCATTTTTGATGTAATCACTATCTTTTTGGTAAGATGGACAATTATTAGAGTGCTGGGCCAGCTTCTGCACAGCCTGCTTGGTGAACATGGTTGCACAACCAAGCCCAAAGATTTTCAGGAGTTATCCTGTCAAATAAAGACCCAAAGCAAAAAGTAGCTAAGCAGAATGAAGTCCATTTTATGATTATTTTGGGATATTTACTGGATTATTTGTAATTTTAAAAGTATTATATGTTGCTAGTTTAAAGTTTGGAGAGCTCCTTAGGTTTTCCTTTAGTTTGGAAGATTTTTCAGTTCTGTGGCTTTGGGTTTTTTTGGCTTTTTATGTTAATCTAGAGAAACAAGTCAGTGAGAGGAGACACAGGTAACCTTTGTGTTATAATCTGTTTGGAGTTTTACTACAAGACTCTACTCTGTTTAAATGTGAAAGGAAAATTTTCCAATTGGTTTGGACGTGTATTTCAGGTATTTAGGTTTGCAAAGGTGACCTCTTCTTCATAACTTTTATACTATGTACATTTTCTTAGCTAATAACCACTTAACTAATAACCCACTCTTTATGTCTGGCCTAAAGTCAGTCTTTCTAGCACTGGGCAGTTAAAGAAAGACTTAAAGAAAGTGTTGGCCTCCACTGCTGTCATTAACAATCCTAGACTCTGCTCCTGTAACTGTAGTCATGAGTGTTTCTTATTCTCATCATGGCTCTGTTTGAGCCCTGTACCTGTAGTATTGCTTGTTTGTTTCATTACTCAGCCTGGAAAATTCAGTTCTAAAACAAACATGTGGAACTTTTCAAGTACTTCTTCTAATGATTTTTTTTCTTTTTTTTTTTTTCCCCTAAAATGCTGATAAAAGTTGGGGTTTAAATTGTTTTGACCTTAAAATTATATATTTTTTTGAAAAACATAGTCTAAGGCTTGTCATGACATAACCTCTTTAACAATTAATAATTCTAATTAGTTTACTAATATGAATTCAGTTGGTGAATCTGAAGATTATGTAAGATTATGTTTTTCATTTTAAAAATAGATAATTCAAGAAAATAAAATTAGTACTTGTAAGTTAAATATCAAGGGATTATATACTAATGGTGGAGTTAGCAGTTCTATCATCTTTTTACAGGAGCATATATTTTCTTAAACTTTTACCTTTTTTTTTTTTTTTTTTTTTTTTTTTTTTTTTTTTTTTTTTTTAATGCTTATACCCTGCTCTGTATTTACAAACCCTTCTGCTTCCTAAAATACCAACTAATATTTAGATTTGACCTGGTTATTTTTTGTGTTGCTTCATAGTCCTATCTAAACACATTTTTAAGGCTATTTGCATTTTCTTCATTAGCATAATGCATGATAAATATGTAATAAAACTGGTTGTTGTTCTAATGCATTCCTAACTCCTATTTACATTATATTGACTGCACTGATTAATCTCCAGCTTTATTTCACATGCTCTGTTGATGTACTGTTAGTTGTTAAATATGTAGATGCATGCTCTATGTGCAAAAGCTCTTTTGCATCTTTAGTCTAATGCTTTATCAGAGTTTCTAAGAATAGTCACACATGACACATTATTTTTATCATTATTTTGGCCAGGTTATTGCATGGATATATTTCTCCATAATAGGGGGAAAAAAAAAAAAAAAAGGCAAGGAAGTTCGTAGAAAAGCATGAAACTACTAGAGCATTAAAATGAGCTGTGCTGTGTTTAGCCTGGGATTCCTATGTAATCTGAAAGGTGGAAAGGTGATTACATTCAGGATGTCCCAAAATTTGTATCAGTTCTAGAAATTCTTGGATAGATTAAATTACCATTTCTTAATTTTTTCATCCTTGAGTCCAGGCAGACTCAAGAAGTCTCTTCCATAGCACTCATTCACAAACTACTACAATGCTTATTTAGGTCCTACATGTATTGCAGTGAACTAGAGATTAGTGTATTTAAAGCATTAAAAAGATAAATTTCTTTGAGTTATTTAATAAAGCCATCCATGAAAATGTTGTGCTTTTGAATTGCTGCTATACAGCGTCAGAAAGCATTCCTGGAATTAACTGAGTTCTGAAATTTTGCTATCCATTTTTCTCTATGAGTGAAGACTGTGAAGACAATTAATAATTCTGAACTGAGAAAAATGGGAGGGAACGTTTTTGTAGTGAAGTCAGAAATATGTCCAATAAACAAGGTGCTACTGTAATACTGATTTCAGGTATCGCATCCTTCTTTCACAATTTGCGCTTCTGATGCAGTGCTGAGAAGGATTTCGTTTAGCAGAGCACACAGTAAAGCATTAGAGTGCTTCTGTTATGCTGACCACCAGATTGTAATGTTGTAATGTTTTAGAACTTACGGTTTTCTTTTTATATATTAAATAAGTTTAATGCATTGTGTTTCACGTTTGAAAGTTGCTATATTTATTTTAATATTGTTTGATACACACATAATATACCATTTGGCATCCCAGTCACACCTGGCTGCTGTTGTTGCATATTTACAGCTATTCCATCTTGCAGGGGACTTTAGAAGTAAATATTATAGGTCAGATGTCCTCAAATCCAGTCTGATTCCACCCAGCTGTAGCATTTAAACTTGTCTTTGGTCTCTCACATGCTGTTCAACACCCATCAGTGTCACACACACTTCTGCTTACTCAGACTGAGCCTTGCATTGGCTAGAAAAGGCTAGGCACCTTCTTTCTGCTGCGTGTTGTCTTGGTTTGGAAAGACAGATGTCTGGTAAGGAAGTCAGGAGCCTCCCTTGACGATGTAAACCTCCTTCCTCTGAATTATTATAATTTTGAAATTAAGGATCTCCCAGGCAAAGATATGGGAGTAGGAATAACTGTTCTTTACTAGGAAAATTAAAATAAAAATGTTGTAGTACGAAGAAACAACCAAACAAAAAGAAAACACTGGCAGAGGCAAAATACAACCTGACACCCTGTTGGGTCAGGGTGTTGGTAGCAGTCCAATTAAGTCATGGCTGTAAATCATCACTCGTGGAGTGACAGATGTAGTTCTTTGCCCTTCTCTGTTTCTCCAACAGTAGCCATGTATAAACCCATTGAAATGTAAATGGAAGCTTACATTTATGCAGAACATTGAGCAGATGTTTCCAGCCTCAGACTATGGGCTTAAGAAGTTCTGACTGTCAAGGCTGAGCAGTTCTCTTCCTCAGATAATCAGATTTAAGGTGGGTGTTTTTTTTTTTTTTGTTTGTTTTTTTTTTTTTTTTTTTTTTTTTTTCCCCTAAATTACATTATTGGTAGATGCTAAATAACTTCCTGGAAAATGGAAAGTGCATAGTAACCCTTCAGTCAAAGCTTGCATTTTTAAGAAGTATTGGCATGACACATTTTAGACTGCTTTTCCTCATGATCCGCCTAAGGAAATAAGATCACCACATTAATCTGTTTGTTGCATTCCCTGTGAAATAATCCTCAAATATTAAAAATCTGTTCCCTACAACATTTATAAGGTTTCTTCTAACCTGTTTCTTTAGCATTTCAATGCAGGAATGATCACAATATATATAAATTATTAAAATTAGAGTTTCATCTTTTTCAAAATGTATCTGTACTTTTTTTCAGATATGCTTTAAAGTGGAAATAGCCTTTTTACATCTGCTACAGTTAACATTCTTACAGACCTCATTTGTCATTTTTGTACTGGTTATGAGTCACACAAATAGAAGTCTATATTATCCAGGTAACTGGTCTTCATGTAGATGTAGCCACTTCACATATGCAGTGAGAAAATTCAAGACGTGTAGCCATGAGACTCATCAAGAAACCTCTTCTTTGAATTTAAAGCTGACACATCAAATCAATTTGTACACATAAATTTCCATCAGTGAGGGGTTTTTTTTGTTTTGTTTTGTTTTGGGTTTTTTTGTCAAATATCCTATATATAACTGAACTCTAATAGCTATGAACTTTCCCACTCCCTCATAATGAAATTGAAAACTTCTCTGATGTTTTGTAGCTGAAATTAATCAAACTTGCATACCCTGTGGGAGTATGGTCTATTGAATATAAGAAGTATTGTGTTGTAGCTGCAAACACTACTCTGGCCTAAATCAGTGGAAAACCGGAGTTATTGTTGAAGTTCTATTATACACACTAAATTTTGTATTTTTTTAAGATATCTAGAATAATTTTACACCTGACTTTGAGCTAAACTTTAGGAATTTTACTGCATAGAAATTTAGCTTTGTTCCTTAAAACTTCAGCTGCATTTTATTAATAAATCCTAACAAAGCCAAGAACAGCTTTGTTTTGATTTGCAGCCAGATTATTCCATCTTGGACACTTTCTTCTTTAGGTTTCACTCTTTTTTTCTGTTTTGCTTTTCTCAAGTTTCATATAAAGCCAGTTGTCCATGAGGTTCTAGAGGGGAAAAATACAAGCTGCCTGTAGTGTCATTCAGCATTCTGTGTTGTTGGTTTGGGATTGAATTAACCTCAGGTGATTTTAGTTTGCCTCGATGTCAGAAATAGCACATTTCAGATGGGAATAAAAGGAAGGTACAGACACTCTAGCAGCAGAATCCCTGTTCTTCCCAGTACTATTTCAAAAGAATTCTGTGTTTCCCAAGGTTTGAAGAACTATTACCTTCTCTTACAAAGTATGGAATCACCCATCCAGTGTGCACATGGCTCTTTCTATTGTCTATTCAGAATTGGCTGTTTAGATTACAGTTGCCCTTTTCCATTTACCTTATATAATTTTTACCTTTACAAAAGATTTTACAATGAAATAAAAGTAATGAATTTATCTCCATATAAAGTTATAAAATCTTTAGTTACTAGATTTCAGTCTCTAATTTTATTTTTAATGGTTACTTGTGAAGTTTATCTAGACTAAATATTTATAAAAGCTAAGTGGGAAATGTTCAATATTTTGAAATATTGTCCCATTTTCTCTCTCAATTATTAACCTGTTTGAAAATATTTCAAATACTCTTAGCAAAATTACAGTTTCAGTGACTGCTAATATTACTGCTAATTTTGAACACAAGTCTTCATACAAACACTGTAACTCCCTTGATCTGTCTTCATTTTCAGGACTCTCCAGAAGGAATTAGGTGACAGGGAATATTTTAGTTTTCTTTTCTCTGATCCTTCTCATCCCACACCTCACTGCAATTCCAGGTTTTGAAAAATCGAACTGTAGATTTCATTAGTGTATATGAATTTTGTGAGTATATTAACTGCTGAATAATATTTGTCATTTTAGCAAATTGATGAGAGCCATGTTCACTCCTACCCAATGACAAAAATATTAGTATAAAATATGATAAAAAAGTATCATACCCCAAATTTTAAATCCAAATGTTTAATTCCTTTGCTATTTTGACTTTACTTCTTTCTATGTCTGTCTTTGCTGCTAAGAAGACACTTTAGATATAGCTTAAGGTGGAAAGGTTGTGGTGTTGCTTAATCAATGTTTAATATTGTAAGGAACCTGAAAAAGAATAAGCAACACTTTTACTGTTCAGAAGAGGTAACAAGTCTGATTTTTCATGTTTGAAAACCAGAGATGGCATCAAGTTCACTAAAGCAGGGTAGTGCTGGCATGTTAGCCCAAGGCTCCTTCAAACTCATGCAGCGAATCAGAACAGACATTCAGACAGATTAAAGGTATGGTCTGACACCAAATATTTTAATACCTGATACACTTGAATTCTGCAGAACTTTAATTCCACAAATCCTGACCTGTCTCTGTAATTCTAAAAGGCAAACACAAATGTGTTAATTTTCTGAGGATATTTTCTTCATGATGCTGTTGTGACCTTATTTAATACAGCCTACAAAGGTCAGCATTTTGAATGTACTCTGTAAGTCTTTACCATCAAGTTTAAAACATTTATTTTCTTAAGGATATCTCTGTTTAAAAACTAAAAAGGTTTCTCAGGGATTTTCATAGTGTTTCAGGTTTATGGCTATTCATATCTACAGAAAAGAAGAAAAAAAAACAGTGCCAGTAAGTGTAAGTGGACTATCTTCTAGGCTTCTGCTCTCACGAAATTGTTTGTATGTAACTTGTGCCTTTCACTCTCAGTTAATTTTGTAAAATATGGGTTTTATTCAGCAAAATAATAGACTGTGATCACTACGCTTATTCATGTAGGCCATTGAATGGCCTTTGAAAAATTTTGACCTTTGCTTTGTTTTTAAAATAAAGTTTTAAAATCATCAGTTTTAATTTCCACCTTGCAATATTTACAGTTCTGCAGTATTTCATACATTGATTTTTGTCTATCTGCAAGTCCAGGGCTATTCCTTGAGATTACTTGCAAAGATTGCTTTCATTTTGAATTTAACATGCAATCTACTGGTAGAAAAAAAACTAGGGCAGAAAATAATTGCAAGTTTAAAAAAGAAGCAAAGAAGGTCAAGTAATTGTGAGTAGACACTGCAGTTCCTGGCTCACCTTTCAGAGACTGTAGAGTTTATTGCTTCAAGGTCCTAGTGGCAGCAGTGAGTGTCAGTAAACCATTACTACTTCTATTGTTCCTGCTATTATCATACTATTATTATACAGAGAGATTGTAGGAAAATGCCATTTTGAGGCCAAGTGGAGACTGAGGGAGAAGTATGTATACATTTAAGGGAAACACCTTATAATCTTTGCCTGATAATCTTGCTCTGTTTCTTGGTGTTTAAATAAGAGTGAACTATATATATAGGCTCAGGTTTTCACAGTCAGGAAATTAAGTCACCAGTAAGAGCAAATCTCAGATAGGCCTCATGATTCTGTCATAGCTTAATGTCAGTAAATAGACTTGTAAAATGACCAAAAGTATGTATTTGGAGTAAAAATTACCAAGTTTAAAATTTCCTCCCCCCCTCTTTTTTTTTTTTCTTTTTTTTTCTTTTTTTTTCTGTTTTTTTTTTTTTATTCCCCTCAGTTATGGGGGCAACATTTTGAAGATACTTTTTATTCCTAGGTTTCTAACACATCCATTTGGGAATGAAATCTTACTTGTTTTTCTTGCTTTTTAAGAGTAAGCCATTTCCATTTGTACTAGTACAGTCTCATGTATTTTTAATTGCAAATTTAGGTTAATCCAAATAAAAATTAGTTAAAAATATATTCCTTGGGTTTCTTGGGTTTTATGAAAACTCTTTCAAAGTGTTTTGGTGAGCCTTGTCAGGCAGATTACCACAGATTTTTGAACATGCTTTGAAAAGTTCACCCTTGTCCTTGAGGCTAAAAGGTAAAATAAATAAAAGTTGCATCTAAGTTGTGGCTGCACTTTTATAAATGCTCTTCTGTGCCCTCATCTTAGACCCTGTGGCTGAGGGGCTGAGGCTGGTGCCACACAGAGGGTGGCCATATGAATGTGGAAATATCTCCTGTAATGAGTTTATATTGGTGAAAGTAATCATTTATGTTTCTGTTAGATTTCTGTCTTACCTCAGGAATCTGAGAGCTTTTGCTTTCTAAACAGATGCATTTGGAAATAACAGTAGAACCCATAATACATGTTAGAGTTGTATTCATGTCATTAAAAAGTCTTTAAAAAAACCCAAAACCTGATAGAAGAAATAACAACAGCCCTTATTTATTGGGGAAAAACCCCCCACAAAATCTCTGAAAATTCAAATCAGCTTTGAGAATCTCAATTTTTTTTGTGTGGAAGGGAAGGTATTTTTTTAATTTAGCGCAGTTTTTAAAATCTTATTTGGGATAGCAGGTAATATTTAAAATATTTTTATTGGTAGTATTTAAATATTTTAATATATTAAATTTTAATATTTTAAAATATTACTTTTGTAATAGAAGCAAACAGTATTATTGGACGTATAGATTTAGAAATTATTTTTCTATGTTTTCTTCTTTATGACTCTGTGAAAATCCTATCTGCTTCTGTTGAGGACAAAGGATTTCTTGTATTTTTTAGGGCTCACTTCCTATCTTGCTTCTCAGAAGTATGTAAGGTAAAATATGTTTCAGGATTTGTCTCTCAATCTAAAGAAACCAGATTAGCAATTTCTGTGCAGAAATACAATCTTTCTGGCAGTGCAGCAGACATTTTAAGCTCTCCTCTTTCAAAGTTATTTTGCTACTAGTTTGATACAAAGAGTAAACACAAATAGTGAAACTATTTGACACAGAGTGTCAGAATTGTTTATTGGTCAGAGCTTGGAGAAAGAAACTTTTGTTATAAGAAAGGAACAATTATATTAGTAGCTGTGTATTTGAAAATTTTAAGAAACATTTCCATAAACACTTATAACTTGTGCTCTATGTGTGGCTTTGTATACATAATGTAACACTGTAGGAAAAGGCTGGGTTTTGTTTGTGTTGCTAGACCTGTACTTTTTGGTATGGTACTTATTTCTGTGTTTTATATCATCCTCATTTTCACTCATCCCTTGATGTTAGCACTGGTGTGATCATTGACCAGACATATAGGTGCAGGAATTAAACCACTTGTGAACTGTAAGGCTGATAAAACTTGGCTGCTGGATCACTTTTTGAAGAATTTGGTATATTTGGAAAGCAATTAGTTTCAGAACACTTGAGTTTTATCGTGGTCATCTTTAACAAACAGTCAAACCTGTAGCTATGTTCATCAGAAAACAAATAATATTTGCTAATAAAAATCAAGCTGCAGCAAACTTTTATCAGGCAAATTGCTTCCCAAATTAAACCTGTAATAACCCTTTAAAGGCAACTGCATTTAAACAGCAGTGGATTTGGGTTTTATTTAATGATTTAAATGTTCTGGGGTGAACTCAGATTCTTTCTGCTCTTTTGGTACTTGTTACCAAGTAATTGCTTTTCTAGATAAAGAGAATATTTCTTTACATTAGAATTTATGGGCAAAATAGAGCTCTTGTGCTGTCTGCTTAGACACAGACATTTTGGTCCATATATCAAAGAAAGTGTTTTGTTTGATTTGTCTGTATTTTTTGAGTTTGACTGGAGATGTTCCCTGGACAGACTAAATCTCTCTAAATGGTCAGGGGTAAATATATTTTCAGGAGAAGCACATATAGTTAGGATCTTGGAAGGTAATTTTGTTTCTTTGTTTCTTTTTTGTTTCAAATAGCCATCAGACTCAGTAGGTGATAAATATATTACATGAGGGTAGGGTTCAAAAGAAGAAAATATGAAGACAAAGTATAGCGAATTCAATCCTGCTCTAATAATTCAGGATCCCCAAAAAAAGACTTTTGAGAGAAAGATTGATATTCCAGGCTTTGCAACTATGTTTGTTTAGCTATTTATTGTGATTAAATAATTAAATCCTTTCTTATTTGCCAGTTGATTTTGACAGCTTCATGTGTGCTTTTTATTTGTCACATAGAATGGGTAAACAATTTTTGGCATGTATATTATTTGTTAGGTGCTAATTTTATTTATTGTGTGAGATATTTTTGTAGATAAACGATAAGATATTTGCCCATTTGGTTAACAGGACATTTTGAAAAGGAAAATAATGAACAAACAATAGAAAAATCACAGCTGGTACTGTTTCAGTGTATACTCTTCCCCATAGGAAGGCATGGATATTCATGTAAACATCAATTACTGGTGTACACTAAATATAAAAAAATAGTGCTAGAATATTCAAGAGAAGACAAGAAGATGCTTATAGTAAAGTACTTATTTTATGGAAGTGGGAATGTTAGAAGGGATATGCCATTTTTCCAGCCAGTGCTAAGTAGAACTAAATCTTCAGCTTTCTCTCATAAAGTATCAAGCAAAGATATGGAGATGGGTCAGAAAGCCAAACCAAAATTATTGAAAGAATGCCTTTTCTTAATTTTGAAATATATGTGCAGCTTTTAATGCAAAGTGCCTTCCCTCATGTTCATTCCACATTCTAGGCAGAGAGAATGAGATGCCACGTTGCAGAATCATTGATTTATTTTATTTTTTCTGTGAACTCAAATCTTAGCTGAGACAGGATTGATCTAAGACAAGAGTAAAAACTCATAGTTCTTGGCTTTCTGCCAGCACTCATGTTAAAACATTTATGGAATTAATGATAAATTTCTTGTACATCTGTCCTTTTACATCTTGATTCACTAGACTGAGTGTAGGAAGTAGGCGTCAATGGCAAATAACAAAGTAACTATATCAAAGGGCTGCCATATGTCTTACATTTTTACAAATCGTTATTGACTTGAATTGTTGAGTCAGGGAAAATGCTTTTACTGCTGATGTATAACAGTGTGCAAAAGCTGAAGTCATCTTTGTGTTCATGCAAAGTTTCTTGTACTGACTGCTGAAGACCATAGAGATTTTACAGGGTGGGTTTTTTTTTTTTTTGGTGGGTTTTCTTGGTGGTTTTGTTTGTTTGTTTGTTTGGGTTCTTTGGGGTTTTTTTGTTTGGTTGTTTTTTTGTTTTTATGTTTTTTTTGTTTTGTTTTTTTTTTTTTGTGGGGTTTTTTGAGTTTTGTTATTTGTTTTTGGGGGTTTTTTTTTGGTGTGGTGTTTTTTTTTTAATAGTTTTTCTATTATGTTTTTTAATGCCTGTGAATACCATGTTCCTTTGATGTTCCACAGATTTCATGAAGAATGCAAGACTAAGTAGAATATAAAAACTATGTAGCTTTATTGTGGTTTGACTACAATCATTGGTTTTTATGAACCCATTCACAAGAAAAACTGGTAATTTCTTTTCTCCCCCTACATCATTGTTCCTTTCAGTGGCTAAATGATGTGGGGAGAACGGAAAATGAAAATGAGGTTGTCCTTACTTTTAAAAAATTGCAGTATTTATACAGCACTAGAAAATACACTTTTTCTTATGTCTAGTCCTGCTTAATGGGGATCACAGTGTCAAATTGCATTTTGACACAAGAGATATACATAGAAAGGTCACACTGAATGAGATAACATTACCTGTATAAACTTTGGCTTCTTCTCATTGATATGCAAGTTTCTTCTGCAATTTTGGAACTGATTAACTTCTAATTAGTCTCTAGAGTATTCATGTGGACGATAGATTGTTCATTAGTCTATCAATTTTCCATTAAACTAATTGGCTATTTCTCATGCCGAATGTGGAAACTGAAATGACACATGTTAATTTGCCTTCCAGATGTTGCAACTGCCTGTCCAGATAAAAAGTCCATCTTGATGTATGTGACTTCACTCTTTCAAGTCCTGCCCCAGAAAGTCACCATGGAAGCCATCAGGGAGGTGGAGATGTTGCCACGTCACTCAAGGGTCACTAGAGAAGAGCACATAGAAGTACATGAACAGCATTTTTCACAAGAAGTGAGTTTCACTTTTCTGCTTTCATCTTGCTGCTCTAAAATGGTTGTTTCCCTGCCTACCCCGTGAGTTTGATGTCAAATGGCCACTTAAAGGCAAAAACCCTATGGGTAAAATGGGCAAAGCCTCTTCACCTCAGGCAGATCAAATGTACTTATCTGCATGTACTTTCATACTGGTTTTCATTTCACACTGGACTGCTTTAAAAATTACTATTCATTAATTGCTTTGCACTTCAGTTACATACCATTGTGAATTTTGATGGTGGCAGGATGCCTCAAGGAAAAACAAATTTAAGGAGGCTTACATTTAAAAGCAGATAGAAAATACTTACCTTTTTAGACACTAGGCATTGATATTTCTCCATAGTCATGATATATTTTTAATTTTTTAGCATTTTATTTACAATTACTTGTATTTTAAAATGATCTCAGTTTACTGTTCTCCTCTCAAAAACTCATATAATATTTGGAGTTAATTTATGATAGCATTGTCAGAGTTTTTTTTTAACTGAAACCATCAGACAGCCTCTGGTGAAGTGTTTAGTGCATTTTATACCTTGTTTACTTGTCTGCATTTAGTCGATATGTTAGGTATGGGATGCTCATTCTCTTTTAGAGTACTTAACAGATAAGTATGGGCTCTGTTTATTCAAGATGTGACAAAAGATCACTTGCTTTTTGAGCCTCTGCTTGTAAGTTATAAAGAAGCTTCAGTTTACATTGGTATTCTGCTGGTGTTGAGTCCTGACAGTTTGTTGCTTTCGGTGAGGGTGTCAGATTAAATGAGAGGTTTCCTTAATACCATCGCATTTTGCCTGCTGAATACCAACACTGTCCTTGAAAAAATGACCTTCCTGCTTCCTTTTCTTCAGTTGCTCTTAAAATCAATATTTCCTTCTACAGTCTATGCTCCTACCCACGTGTACGTTCTAATTTATTCGTAGATCACAGTCAGTGTACCCCAGGGACCTTCGCCTTCTCCTAAACAGCGGTTCAAAAGTTACGCGTATGCACAAGCTGTCTATGTCACATCCCCTGACCAAAAAAGGAGGCAGGTTCCTCCACAGGTCTGTCAATGTTGTAATTTTTTTTAGAGAGTTGTTCTGTTAAGCTCATGCTTGGAGTGAAAGAGCTTGTGCATTTTGCTTCTACGTGAACTTAATGACGTGCTTTGTCCAGGACTTTTTTCTGTCGAGTGGTTACATTTTTCCTGTGTATTTCTGCATGGCTGGCAATAGCTGTTGTGCTGATTGCAGGGGATGATTAACATTCAATCACTGCTGGTTTAGAATCATAAACTTCCTTCTTTGTTCATTCATTTTTGAAAATAGTACATACATTGCCTTGAAAATGTATTAGAAGAACAAATCTAACATAAGCCATATTTGACATCTATATTGCAGCCTCAGGTTTAGTTATAGAAAGAAAAAAAAAAAAAGCTGCTGGCTTTCTCTTTCTTTTTCTGACCCTTCCTATTACAGAAAATAGTAAGTGATGGTATTTCTCAGGAGGTTATTGTAGTTGGAAAGAAAGGTGAAATGAGCATTAAATTTAACCCTGGATTATTAGATTGCAACAGTTGGTCATTTTTTTCACAAATGGCATCTTGCTGGTACTGAGGTTAAGGGGTTATATTCGATTTTTACTTATTTATTTTATTTCATTTTTTACTTTCAAGTAGCTGAGGTGGTTTAATAAAACTTACTTCAAGTAATCCTTATAATGAGAATTTCAGTAGTTGAATTTTTATAACTTTTGACAAGTATGAGACCCAAAGGTCATATTGTGTACTGCAATGTGCTTTCCTTTCATTACTTCAGGGAGAAAAGATCTGTGTGTATGTGGCGCTACAGTTTGAGTTTGCCTCTGGGTACTTAATTCTGTCTAACATCTAAAAATCTACTGCAAAATTATACTTCTATTCAGCACTGAGTATTCAAATCTACTATTCAAGTGACAGATATTTTATTGAATAATGACTTCTAAATACTCTAGGACAGAAACCCTGTGCACACAAGAATGAGCCCTGCTACATTATTCTAATATCAAATGTGTTGCAGTGATGAGTCACACAGCTTTGAAATAAGATGTTTAAAATTATCATAATTGTTTTGTTCTAATTAAACACTATACAGATATTTTAGAGTAATGAAAAGTTATTATATATGATAGTTTTTGTTTCTTTTCCTTGAGATAGTTTCCTTGTGATCAGTTGTAGATTTTGTCAGCACCTCCACCATCAAAAGTAATGCATAAACTGAAATAAAGTCATTTCTACAAAGCATAGTTGTTGAAATTCACTAAGATATAATTAGTTTATTTATTTCTCATCTTCCATTCCAGTTTTCAGGTCTCTTCTTCCTGAATTTGGAAACTTCATCTATTACACTTCCATTAAATAATTAATGCAATAATATTATAATTCAATTTGGCAGAAGCTGAAGACCTAATCAAAGTCTGAGCCATATTGTGCTACAGTCACAACAGCTATTAATAAATGGAAAGCATTAACTTAAGAATCCTTTGTGAAAACCACTGGGCAAATTCTCATTATAATCAAGATAAACTTGAATTACAAATAATAACAATTATTATCCCAAGTCAATATATGGAATTCTTAGTCATTGGTTATTTTTTGCCTTGAGCTATGTATCTCTTAAAAAAGAGCTGTTGTCTACCTATTAAAGCAAGTTTATAATTAGATAGTGGTTGATTTTTTTTTCTCCAGATACATGGGTCTAGTGTAACTTAATATTCCCATTTATTTTAACTAAATAAAATAATTATTATTTCCTTTTCACTTCTTAGTGACCTTTCAATTTTCTGCCACCTATATTATGATTTTTGTTACCATTATAAATAATGCAACTGTTTTAAGATTTTCAGTTAAATCTACTTCTCTAGGAGACTGCAATAAAAAAATAAAGAGGAATTCAACATTTTTTTTCTCTTGGATTTTTTAAAGTTTTGTAAACTGACTCTCTTTTTTTTCTAGTTATCCAAGAAAAGTTTATTAGTCGATTGTGGCCTGCCAGTTTCCATAGTATTTTCAGTGCTGTCATGGAGAAGCAATTTTCACAAAGTATTTTGGTCTTATGTTGAAATCATAGAATCATTCTTTTTTTCTTAATCTCTGTAAACTTTCAGCTTATAGGACTTGAATATTACAATTTCCCCCAAATAACCATAATTAAATAAGACCTCTTTCCAAATATTTTGATCATGATTTTTTTTCCAAGTATAGCTATTGATGCATGTAATACATTTGCTTCATATGTCAGTTGTCAGAAATTTTAAGACATGTGAGCTGTGATTCTCTGAGCTCCATATTTGCAAGAAGGAATAACATTTCCTTTCACACCATCATTTGTCAAAGTTCTTTCTCTTCTATCTTCTATCCTTGTCTATTCTTTTATGTCACATTTCACTTCTTATCTTCAATCTTCCTAGGAAGTTCACAACTTGTGTGCCTTCAAATTCACCCGTCCTTTCTGAATTCTTACTCTGTCATTCAGGAGGGTATTTGCAAGATCTAGTATTTCCATTGTGCAAATTGTGGCAAGACAAGTTTTGCTTTTTTTAACTGTGACATTTCTCAGATTCAAAGATAACCATTGCTCTGCAAATCTATTCACCCAGTGCCTCCTTGTTCAGTCAGTGCTTCACTATTTCTGGTTGAACCAGTGCAGCATTTTCAAATGGCAGAGGTAACATGAATAGCAGTTTTTCTGCTAAAATTCAAGAAAAGTTTTCCTCCTTTACCTTGTTTACTTAATGTTTATAAACTCATGAAGATTTTGGCACAGGAATCCGCTTCTCAAACCTGAATCCTTCAATTTCCTGAATGAACACTAAAAAAAGGTCCAACAGAAAATATTTATGTTGACAGTTTTTGGATGGCAGTTACTGCTTGGCCAGAAGGCTTGTCTGAATTTGCAGGTCTGTATTTTGTCTTGAATGTGTTCTCTGTAATAAGGCTTCACTTACAAATATCCATCTTAATGTACAAATAAAAGGATCCTCAAGTTAATTTTCTGAGACATTTTAAAATCCTCATTTAAAACTACTCATTATCTTCTGTTTATATTTATGAAAGCACTGGGGTTTGTGTTATTGATTTATCTCTTTGAACACCAGACCAAGAAGAGTGCTGTGTTTACTTTCCATTTTGGTTTATCAGAGCAGTTCCTAGTATTGATCCCAGGCAAAACTCCTATCTCACTGCTTTCATTTTTTCTTGCTACCTCCACAGAACATAAAATACACAGACTTAAATGGGTTCAAGGTAAAAAAAGAAATTGTGAAACACTGAAGCATCTGGAAAAGAAACTTCCTAGGATACAGAATCATTTAGTTTGCAAAAGACACTTAAATACGAGTCCAACTTATCCTAACACTGACAAGTCCACCACAAAACCACGTTTCTAAGCGCCACATCTCCAGGTATTTTAAATCTCTTCAGGGTGGTGACTCTACCACTTCCCTGGGGAGACTGTTCTGGTGATTGATAACCCCTTACAGTAACAAATTTTTTCCCAATGTCCAATCTGAACCGCTCCTGGCACAACTTGAAGTGATTTCATCCTCTTCTATCTGTCGTTAGGTGGGAGAAGAGGCCAACCTCCACCTCACTACAAACTGTCTTCAAATACCTGTAGAAAGTGGTAAGGTCCCCAAGGTTTTCCCCAGAGCCTCCTTTTCTCCAGGCTGAGCATCCCCAGCTCCCTCAGCTGCTCCTCATCAGACCTGTGCTCCAGACCCTTCCCCAGCTCTGTTCCCTTCTCTGGACTCCCTCCAGCCCCTCAATGCCTTTCTTGGTGTGAGAGATCAAAACTGGACACAGGATTTGAGTGTGGCCTCACCAGTGCCCAGCACAGGGGGACAATCCCTGCCCAGGTTCTGCTGCCACACCATTGCTGATCCAGGCCAGGTGCCATTGGCCTTCCTGGCCCCTGGGCACACCTGGATCATGTTCAGCTGCTGTGGACCAGCACCTCCAGCTGCTTTTCCTCTGGGCACCTTTCCAGGCACTGTCCTAAGCTTCAAGATTTTCCTGGGGTTGTTGTGACCCAGGTGCAGAACTTGGCACTTTGCCTTGTTAAACTTCATGCAATGGCCCATCAATCAGCCTGTCCAGATCCCTCTGCAGGGCCTTCCACCCTCCAGCAGATCAACACACCAACCCAGCTCAGTGTCATCTGCAAACTGAGTGAGAGCACCTCTATTCCTTTTGAAAAAACAATGCTGAAAATACAAGCATTGAATAAATGAGGATGAACAAAATCTGAGTATTTTGAGACTGGCAGTTCTCTAAATAAGCTTCTGGCAGGTTTTGTCAGAAAGGTGAGTCTCTGAGTTTGGCTACCTTAAATTATCTATTCAAAATCAAGCCCATTGATCTCTATGGTTGTAGATTTTTATTCTTTTGGCAGGAGTTATGTTTTCTTCATTCCACATTGTATAAAATACCGTTTGTGTGCTGAATTACTCTTAACATGTAAACTGACAAGGTCCAGTATATTTGAATTGAAATAATATGAGCTGAAGCAGTGGTAAATGAGGACAGTATTCACTGGCACGTAATGATTTGATTTGGGTGCTAAAAATTAAGGGCTTCACCTCGGGCTTCAACCTTGTCATTATTAGTTTGTGAGAATTTCCTAACCATCTAGTCATTACTTGTGTTTTACAGAAGTATTGTAGTGCTGTTTGCTTGTGTTTTCTGGGGGGGTTGTGTGGATTTTACCAAGTTTCTGTATGGGACTTTGTCAGTCAGTTCATAACTATAATAATTAACTTTAAAAGTCATTAAAAGCTCCTTATAAAAGTTGAATTTATTCCCACAGCACAGAGCCCTTCTGGAAATCTTGCCCTTGAGAATGGTGGTTTTCTAACCCTTAATTTGCCACACTCTTGGTCTTCTGCCCACAATTTAACTTCTTTAAAACTGCTGAGAGACCTCCTTTGGGACTCTTCAGGGTTCATTTGTGCCACAGAATTTAGTGGTACAGTGTCACAGGATTGTTTTATTGCTCTCTTTTGTACTAAACCAGATCTTTGCTTTACGTAGAAGCTGTGATCTAAATACTGTCCTGTCTAGCTTTATGGTAAAGTCCTCTTTTGGAAAGGCATCAGCAAACAATTAATTAAAGCCAAAAAGAAGTTTTGTTCCAACTTCTTGGTAATACTGCATATGTAAGATACTTATTACAGAAAATATCCCATTGTGTCAGCAATGGGGGGATTTATGGCATAATTTAAAGTAAAATTCAGGAAACTTCAGAAATACTGAATCATCTGCACATTTAGTCATTAGAACATGACCGATATAACTTGGGCAACAAGTATAATGATAGTCCCAGGTTAGCCTAGGTATTCTCATTTAAATAGAAACTTTCAGAAAGCTAGGAACTGTTTCTGTAGAGCTAAGTATAATCCCCAGTTAAATAATTCTAGAGGACATCAACCCACCACATCTAGGATTTAGGCTAAGCATAATAAAATAGCAAAAATTGCCACCAGAGGTCAGAACAAGGAAATGCAGAGATAGAAAAATGAAGCCAAGTGCAAATCTTCTGGATTTCTTAGAAAGCTCTCTTGGATGCTATGTGTTCAAGGCATAGTTTGAAAAACGATGAAGCAAACATTTTCAAGTGTGTCTATATATTTTTATATTTTCAATAACAGGTCTGGAAAATAGATGACTTCTTGTCTGAGCCTGGAGGTCTGTCAAGGTGGCAGTTGTTTCCTGTCACTGCTTTGTGTGTAGACACCAGCAGCAGTTCTAAATTTGCTTCCTGTGTGTGGGGGGTTGTTTGTGGGTGGGTTTTTTTGTTTGTTTGAATGTTTACTATAGATTCTTTTTCAAGAGTTATTGTTGTAAAAAACGTTAGTACTCTCATGGGTAAGTGATAACCTGTAGTGGATCTAGTTTTCAACATATCAGAGCTTTTAGTTAGATTTATTTCACACACTCATTCATTTGGTTTTCCCCAGAGCAGAGCTCGTGAGGTCTCAACTTCCCTGCCAGGGCAGAGGTGGCTGATCCAGCCATCAGGCTGAGCTCTGACACTGCTTTGCATTTACAGATGTTGGACATTACTGCCCAAAATTCTTAGGCATCACCTGCTACTTTTCTCCACACATCTCTCTGTTGACCAGCAGCAGCACAGGAGGAAATGCTGTGAAGCTGCATCAGGGGAAGTTCAGAGTGGGCATGAGGAAAGGGCTCTTCACTGAGAGGATGGTCAGTGAGAGGAACTGGCTCTCCAGTGAAGTGGTCATAGCCTGTAAAAGTTCAAGCAGAGTCTGGATGTTGCTCTTAGTCCTATGATTTAATTTTATGTAGTCCTGTGAGGAGCAAGGAGATGTTATCAATCCATCCTGATTTGAGATACTCTAATTCTCTGATCTGCATGATCTTTTCTTACTTCCAGGATCCTTCTTCTAGTCAGCATCTTTCCATTTTATTTCCAAATCCCATTCTCTTCCCTGACACAAACTATTTTCAGGATGCTTCTTTTCATCAGCAGGTGATCTTTGCATAACCATAAGACTGCAGCTTTCCCAGTCCCAACAGTCTCTGGGCAGAAGCACAACTTATGATGAGCCTCACCAGGAGTGCATCTGTCTTCTTCCTCTTCAATAACGGCAGCATTTAGAGCATGCTAAACCATGTCTAGACCATTTTTTAGCAAAATTTACAACCAGTTCCAGCTGCTTGTAGCTGGTAAGTAGCAGGAAACAGCCCAGGAGCTCAGAAGTTCAATTTCAGGCTTTCAACTGCCTCTGCTCCCAACATCTTTGCACAGTTATCTAAACCCTGTACAAGATGCTGTTTTCATTCACTAATGAATGTGAGGGTTTTTCCACCTCTAATGGGTAATGGAAATTCTTCAGTTTGTCATAAAAAGTGATAACTTACTGACTTTCCCATCCCATTTTAACTTTTGCTTTAATTGACCTCAAAAAATACTTGAGAGAAACATCTATTTTTTTTATATTAGAGTTCATCAAACATATTTTTTTCCTTAAAATAGCTGTAAAGCTTGTTTAACAAGGGGCACTGGAAATGTAACATGGAATTTCCCATGTGATCTGTTAGTGTATTAGTTACTGACTGATAAGAAAGGGCAACATATAAAGTTAACTTTTTTATAAAGTTAAAATTCCTATATAAAATACATCTGCTGTATATTCAGATTGAATCCAGTAAGCAAATAAATTGATAATGTCATAACCATGAGTGTACCTATAACTGGTTGGAAATATTTAAGAACAAAACTGCTTTCTCATAAGTAAACTAGATTTGCATTACTTTTAAAGTGGAAGGTTTCTGTATATTTTTTTCCTGTTAGAAACATGTTATACCAGTAATTTCCTGATTACATTATTGGTGAATATATTTTTAAAAAGACAAATGTACATACGTTCAATGAGATAACTTTTGTCTTGACTATTGCCTTAACTGTCTTTTTTTGTTCTCACAGGTTATTTTTAGGTGCTTTTAACTAGCTTCAGTGCTATTTTAAGTTCCATCTGTATTTTGCCTTTTTTTTTTTTGAAAAGCACACTTAACAAGAGTGTCTTAATTTCAAATTTGAACAGTGATGCAACTGCTTCTTTTTTAAAGAAGCTTGTTTTTAAAGTTCTAACCTGTACTGAAAATCTGATCTTGCCAAATATAAAACCTTGCTAATATGAGTGAGAAGATTCACTTAATTTCACTGAATTTTGCAGTTTCAAGTATTTTTGCCACTCTTATTTTGGAAAGAAACATCTTTTCTATGGTTGCTAAATAGCTCAATAGTTCAAGGCCTACAATAAGATATATAGGATGTATTGTATTTAAAAATGTTCTTTTAAGTAATTTTCTGCCATTCAGTCTTTGAACATAAAGTATGTGTATGGTGTGTTGAAGATGGGTGCAGATACAATAAAAAAGGAAAGATATTTATTTAGTGTGATTTTTTTTTTTTTTTTTGTATATCCATAATACGAAAAATGGTAAATTAGTAAATTTGAATCCTCCTTCTGGCCTGTAGAGTTTAGGCAACCATGCAGAATTGCTTGTATCAGCAGTGGATTTGATGCAAAGGAAGGGCTAGATAAAATATAAGACATTATATCAGTGAAAGTCCTTACTGGTAAACAGACTGGTCTTCATTTTTTCCTAATCTGAGGAGTGAAGTTAAAGTAATTTGAGGATTTGTAGAATTTGAAGTTGTTATGCATCCCCATTTCAAACACCTAAGAAAGGCCTTTCACATTATGCACACACAAAAAGTTAATTTAGCCTGAGATTGAGAAAGCAATCTTTGCATTCATGCATTGCACCTATTAAAATCTCTGAAATGCAAAAAAAAATCAATATAAAGCTCACGTCTTTTGAAATACTTCTCAGATCAGGACAGTTTAGCCCACAAAAGCATTTTAAAGTAGTTTTATAGAGATAAAATTACAGCATCATTATAAAGAGCATTATTGTTAAAATTTTCTTATCTCTGTATAGCACATGAACTTCTTAATAGTAGGATGAAATCTTGCTTCATAATTTTAGATATTATTTTATTTTAAAACTTAGTTTATTTAGAACTTTTATTACTCATTAATTTATATAGATTTGAAATTAGTAAAATTTAAAAAAAACTTTCAAAGATGACATTTTCTGGTTATATGCTAATCTAATAATATTTTTGTCTGTCCCATTGAGAATTATTACGAACATGAGAAGAAAACCCTAATCCAAAGAAATCGTGCAGTATTGATGTAGCAGCAGCAGCACATTTTGTTCATGTGCTCAGGAATAGGAGAGAAAGTTTAGTTTAGGGTCTCCTCATTCTCAATGGGTTTGCTGGCTTTCATCAATGAGAGGAACTTCCTTGGCCCCAGCAGTTTCATCCTGTCTTTCCCTGTCTGACTTTCTGTGCAGTGTGACAGGATAAATTCACTTCAACATGTAATGGCTTTTATAGGATTACCTGCAGTGTTGGTTAAACATGCATGGATATTATTAAAACATTAAGGATTGCATTTTCCAATTAAAACTCCTTGAGTTTTAATTACAATACTTCTATGTAATTTGATTAAATTTCCTGCCCTGTCTTGCACCATCATTTAGTTGAATTCTATTCATCTCAAATAAAACCAATGAAGGTTTTTAATTAAGATAGCCTCAAAAAAAATGTGTGCAGAGTATGCATTGTGCCCTAAAAATGCCTGTGCTCAAGTGTAGCTGTAACTTTGAGAAAATAGCTTCATGTTTTACTCCAGTAGAAAGTGTTAAGACTTCTATGGAGAAAACCTTCATGCCCCCAGTTGCATATAATACTTTTCATGGTAAAATCTATAATATTTTTGGTGCGTTACAAATGGTTCTCTTGGTTTTGAGAAGTGAAGGAACAATTAATTCTCCACTTCTATGCAGAGCCGATGAGAGCTTCTGCTTCTGGAACGTCCTTTTACTCAAATCATTGCTTCGTGAGATAGTGGAGAACTTTTTTTTCCTGTTGCATTTAGCAATACCGTTAGAGTTGTCTGTTTTCAAAGTCTGCAGGAAGTGCTGTGGATAGTTAGTTCACGTTTGTGTGGCAGGGAGCTCTGCATGTTTACCTGCAGCAGTGACCTTTGTAAAGGCTGGATTACTGATCTCTACTGATAGTGAGAATTCTGATTTCTTTTTTTCACTCAATGATTTTGATGCAATAGAAGCTGCGTCTTGTAATGCTTGTGTAGAAGAGTCTCCCTCCAAGGTACTGCAATGGGTATTTTTTAGTTTTGGTTTGCACATACAGACTTTAGATCCAAGTATAGAAAGGAAAATATACTCAGATTTTCCATGTTTATTTCCTACATCAAAGTAATCTCTCAGTATTGAAGAATTTTGCTGCATAGTTTGCTAAGATTTTTAAGTATTCTAAGCAGTATTATTAATACAGGCATGTTAGCCTGTGGTGATCAGTGAACTAAGGGAAAAAGAGGAATAAATAATACTTTTTAAAAGAAAAATACATTTGAGGTGGAGGGTAACAAACAATTTTTAGATGCTCACAATTTATTTAGAAATTCCAGTCCTGGAATAATAGTAACACATAGCAAAAATAAGAACTTCCAAAATGTAAAAATTGTATGGATCAACATGGTGTTTGGACAGAAGGCATTTGTTTTGTTAGAACTTAATTAAGGTGTAGCAAAAACAAACAAAAAAACCCAAAAAAACAAAACAAAAAAACCCCCAAAACAAACAAACAAAAGTATTTTTTGATGTAATAAATTATTCTTAAAAATTAAAAAGGAAATTTTAGTTGTTTGATAGTAATGTCATTAGAGCAGAAACAGCAGTAGTGAGGAGGCATCAAACTTTAAAAAACAGGTGTATGTTTTAAATTAGTACAAAATGGAATTTAAAAAAAAAAAATCAAGGTGGTTACTTGAAAACAGTAGCAATCACTTATGGAATTAGTTCTGAGAAGTTTTTACAAGTCATTTGGAGAGTATTTTGAAAAAGCCGAATAAGAAAATAATAAAGATCTCTTTTAAATTAAAGCATAGCTGCTGTTAATATATAAATATATGTGTGTTTAGAGAAAGTTGAAACCACAAAAAGTAGAGATAGGTGAAATTATGATATGCAAGTTTGATGTTTCTTTAGGGAGTTTTCCAGGTTTATATTTTCCCTACCTTCTTTATTTCTGCCGTAATCTTTCAGATTGCTCTGTTTGTTATTTGAATCCTATCCAACAGTAGTTGCAACTTCTACCAAAAGTGCTTTTTATCTTCATTTGAACAAAATCACAATTGACTTACAAACTGTTGGTGATATTTGTATCAGCTTCTCAATTGTAAGTTTTTATGTATTAAGGTTTATACTTCTTCACTCTAGAAGTATATAAAACATTTTCCTAACTTTCTATTTTAGAGGTCTTCTGTCTAGTCGTTTGAAGTGGTTTGTGCGTTATTTGGTGGACAATACATATCAATTTCAGTTCTGTATTTTTTTGCAAAAATGAACTGAATCTAATATTGATTTTTCTCTATTTTGTATTCTAATACATTGCTCATGGAGTACCAACAGAATAATTTTTTAAAAAATTCTATTTTCTGTCAAAAACAAACAAAGACAAACCAGAAAAGGGAGAAGGAAGGACACATAAAAAGTCCTAAATATTTCTTTATAAAATAATAAAAAAAAAACATCATGCATACACTGATTGTGTCAGGAGCATCACATACAGAGAGCAGCAACTTCAGATGCAAGTCAAAGACTATCAGTGGGATGAGGGGACTTCTTGTCTTTGAATTTAACAGTAGGCTGCAAAAATAATGATTGTACAGCATTTTGTCCATTCTGAAAGATACTGAGATATGATAACAATAAATGACTTCCATAAGTTTTCCCACTTGAATTTCATTTGCTGAATGAATTGCAAAGTACAGTTTTACAGGACAGTATGTGTTGCATGTTACTCCAGCCCCCAGCATAATTTTTTTCAGTATGATTACTTTTTAAAAAGTGTCCTCTAGTCTATTTATAATTGACTACTCCCTTCCAAAATAGATTCAGTTTCTGTCCAATATTTTTCATCCTAAAAATTACCTTCATTGTTTCTCTGATCTCATTTACTTCTATTCACACTCTTAATCACAGTGCTCTTGTGTTTTCCCTACGTCACCAAGGAGATGCTTTTTCAGTTATGCCTTGCCATCTTTGCAATTTTTCATTTTTTCATGGTTCTCCTGTCCCTTTTAAATTCAGTCTCAAACTCTCTCAGTGATGGCTTAAACCAACTTTTAACTCAGTCACGTTGAGCCTCCTAATTTTCCCAGTTTTAACTTACCCTTTCACTCTTTGGCTTTGTTCCTGACTTTTTTTCCCATTCTGTGAATATATGTGATGGCTACTGAAATGAATATGCTGTTTAGTACCTTCAGCTTAAAGTGACATTGCATATTTTAGTGACTATAAGTACATTTATATGTGATATGGGGAAGGATATTATTGCATGGCAAAATTTAACCCACAACGTACCTATAATTCTTTTCTGCCACATCAGCAATATCAGGAAAAAGTATTTGATAAAATATTTGGAGATCTTGTTTCAGCATTCTGGTAATTATTTGAATAGCAAAATGGTTAATTTATTTCTAGAAGAATGTACTATGAATAAATAAATACATCTCAACACATGTGGAATTCCAGAAGTAAGAAACTGCTTTTTGCTAGATCTCAGCTAGCAAAAGAAGGCAGAAAGGGGAAGACAAAAAAATGACTATTGAGTAAGAAAGAAGGAAAGCGTATAGATAGATAAGAATATTGTTTTGAAACAGCACATTTGTATTTTTTTTAACTGACAATTTCAGAATTACTAGTGTCTGTTAGGAATTTTGCAGCTACATAACTACATATTAGTTGTCCATTGTCTCTATAAATGAGAATTTAGAAGCTTGTTCATGCCCACCCCTTTAGTAATTGTATCTGACTACGTCTGAGTATTCTCACTTAGTCATTCTCCACTGATCTGTGGCTAATTTCTTGAACTGGAGATGGCATCTTTTTATTTAAAAGTCCTCAGTGGATTTTTATCCTATTCTTCTACCCAGTTTCTGCTCTCTGTAAGCATTTAAGAAAGTTTAGAAAGTTTTCTATACGGCTTTCAGTATTCAGAAGGGCTTCTTGGTAGTTCCCATTCTTTTGGAAATATTTTAATGTTTTCTGTATTACTGCCCAATATATAAACCTGAAGCTCTTCATTCAGAAGAGGAGAAAAACCCCATTGTGAGATTATTGGTTATCATTTTGACTGACTCACAGCTTTTGATTTATTATTCAGAGCATGTAGCTACAAGCAAGGTAGTTACACTACAGAATTATAAAAAAGAAGAAAAAAACCCAACCAAACATTAAATCACTTGATCCTTTTCTGTAACAGCCTTTTGGTTGGTTTTAATTTTAAATTGAAAATATATTCATTGCAGTGGTTTCCATTGAAGAAGGAGAACCTCTTTAATAGAAACTAAAATACATTTAGGGAGAGTTTAAATACAAAACGGATAAACCACATAAGAGCCGTGAATGGGATATTCAGCTTATTCAAACAAATTTCACTACTAAGATTTTAGATGACTTTGCAAAACCACCTATTTTAATAATTCCTTCCAACTCAAATAGCACAATTCAACACATGTTGTTGAATGCTCTGAAATCTCAAGGACCTCAACCTCAACTTCACAGAAACTGTGTAGTGTCTCCACTAATTGGCTCTTGCCTCAGAATCTTTATTTCTCAAAAGAAAAGTTATCCTAGACATGTATCTTGTTGAAGTTAATTGCTGAGGCTGTGGATGCTTTTGAAAGCATTTTGATATTGCACTATGTGAAAATATAAAAAGAGTTTTGAAGTTAAATATTCTTATTGAGAAGACTGGAGGGTCTTTTATGCTATGGGATAACAGATTTTGCTGACAGCAGTACCAGAAGAGAGAGTGAAGAGGGGGGAAAAAAGGAAGAAATAACAACTGAACAGGATGCTGAAAAGAGAAGGCTACTTCTTCTTCCAGAATGATGGAACTACATTTATACATTTTTATGGTTTTTGAACTGTAAGGCTGTAGAATTCACAATGAAGTATATGTGAAAATGGAAAAAAAAAAAAAAAAACCCACGAAAAAATCTTAGTGGGGTTTTTTTCCCACTTTTTGCTTTTGGCCTGCATTTCTGTAATCTTAATATATCCATTTGTATTTTAGCAAGATACCTTTTGATGTTTGTTTCTTGATGTCTGTTGCCAGAGAGAAATGGGGTGCAGTCTATATTTCTATCTCAATCTCCTGAACACCATGCTAAAGAAATACTTCAGTACATTTTTGGACAATCCATTTGTGTTCCTCTTGGCTAAGAAATAAGTTATGTCTTTCTATTTAGATTTTCTGTTTATGCATTTAATAGTTTTTCTCCACATGGAGATTTTGAGAATACAATTTAGAACATAAAACATTTCATAGAATCATTTAGGTTAGAAGAGATGTTAAAGATCTTTAAAGATCTTTAAAATGTCTTTCTCAGAGCAGTCTCCTTCAAAGTGGATGTTACTTTAGTCATTACTATATTAAGAATTTGCATTTTAAAAATTAAAATAAATAAGCATGACCACTATCTATTCAATATTGTATATTTTTCATGCTACTGAGTTATGCTGTGACCACGATTCAGATTTTAGGTGGTCTGTTCATCATTAGTGGATAAAATTATCTTTTCCTTTTTTCTCTGTGTGTATGTGACAATAAAAAAGACTGAAAATTTCTCAAATAAGCTGTATCTCCTGATCTGGAGTTACGTTGTAGGCAGCACTACTGGGAAAAGGCCCCAGGCTTCTTGACCTGTGACAGGCTTTCATCAGGAACCAGTTACCATTTACTGTTGGAGAATTCTGAGAAGAGTCATTAGTTAATACTGAAAACTTATCCTGGGGTGAAAATTTCACCTTTCTTTATGTAGAGTGGAGTCTTATTTATGTATGATGTAGAGGCCAAATGATCTCACAGTCTACTGCGTGACATGACAGCGCCTGAAATATACTTCCCCTTAAAATGTGCCCGGGTCTTTCATCAGGAAAGGGAAGGTTTGAAGAATGATGGGTAGACTAGCCCTTTCAACAGGAAGAAATCATAATTTTGTTGTAGGTTTATGGCAAAAGTAATTCTGTTCAGTCACAGTCGGTTGATTTACGCCAAATCGTATTCTGTCTGGAGCTGTGGTTCTTAATTGCTTGAATAGGAGTGCCTTCCTTAGAGATGCCAATAGTAGTGTCTTGTCATCAGCAATGCTACAAACAGCAATACATTTTATGAGCAGAAAAACACAACAAAATTAAAACCCCTAAACAAACAGAGGCTGATTTTTTTCCCTAGAGACTTTATAAAAGCAGTATATTTTGATACACTCTGAGTCAAGTAGCTACTAAGCAAAGCCTGATTTGGTTTTATTCCAAGTACAGGTGTGTTGAAGAAAACAAGCTAAGCAAAAAAATGTTTTTGCAAAGCACTGACTCAGTTAACCATATATGCAAAATGAAACTGTTCACTTTTTGGAAAGTTTGATCATTATGGGCAGCTGGCAGCCTTGATTTCTGTCTAAGTCTTCGTACCATCTCACCTGTCCTCACAGTTCCCAAGTCTTAGTCCCCAAACCAGTTGATTGCAGTTTCTTTCCCTTTTAGTTGTCTTAAATCAGCTTCTACACTCGAGAACCCAAGGTGCAAAGTTTTGCTTTAATGCCAATAAGTTCTTTATTTGTCTCTTTCAGTCTTTATTTGTACCAGCTGTATCTAGTAGAGTAGTTGAAGAAACTCATTTTCTTTTACCACTTTCCCATCAATAGTTCCAACATTTTTCTTCCTTTGTAATGAATGTACTTTCGTCAATACTGCCTGACTCTGGCTCTTCTCCTCAGCATATACATTGCCTAAACTCCATTGATTTTTAATGACCTAATAATCTGCTGCATCTCAAAACTGCAGTAACAAGGACAGGTCAATTCATCGAGGTGGAAACATATGCAGTAAAAATGGAACCACAGAGAAAATCAAGTACTAAAAATCTAAATTGTCTCAGCTGAGCAAGAAAAACTTGCAGTTTTTTAGATTTATCATAAAGCCAAACCTATGTGCATTTTCAGACAAATAGCAGAAAAAAACCAACCAACCTACCAACCAAAAAAACCTCACTCTCAAAACCAAAACAAAACCCCCCATACCCCCCAAAAAATCCCCCCAAAAACTCAAGAAAAAACCCCAATAACTTTCTTACACGAGATTCATGATTCATTTACTCAGACTTTTTAAAATACCTAATAAAATGAAAATGTTAGCCTCATTTAGAACAAAGGAATTGTTAATATTATATTAACAAGTGGTCTGAACCAATTTATCTTATAAGTTCTGTTACCAGAAATGATTGAACTGTTCTGTCTGGACTCATCTGTTGAGAAAACATAATCTTGATTATTGAAAAAATAATTTTACCGTTTAACAGTAGTAATTTTAAAATACATGTAAAATATATTTTGTAATGAGAAAGTTGGAGGAACTGAAATAATAAGCAGGGGTTTCATTCTTAGATGATAGGAAGCATGGTTAGAGAGTGAATAATGTGAACTATTTGCTGAGGCTGTAACCTTGCAAAGGGGGTGTTCAAACTTAAAAAGATACTCTGAACTTAAATTTGCCTTTACTAAAAAATGTTTCTTTAAAATATTATGTCTTTGGGTTTAAAAGCTCTGAATGTCCAGAGCCACATTCTTTATCTTTTACAGTGGAACAGGCTGTTTCTGAAGGAAGGAAATACATAATATAAATAAGAGTGTTGGAATGAACCCTAAATCTTTCCTGTATAACTACTTTCTAAAGCTGCCCAACTAATTTCTAAAACTCAGAATCAGTCTTTATATATTAATAGAAACATTTTTGGAGAATTTGCTAACACATAACAAATTCTTTTCTCTTTGGCAACATAATGCAATAGCAGGTGAGGAACACTTTGTCCCCTCACCTTGCCTTGGAGGCTACAAGATCATGGTTTAAATTCTGTGAATTAATTCATTCCTTTGCCAGGAATAGCTCATATTTTCCAGGCTTTTGAAGGTCAGAGGATTTTTACTTGCACTTACTATATTTTAAATCTTCAGAGTCCTTAGGGCCTTTCAGCCCCTACACCCCAGCAGAAGATGGCAAAGTGCATAGAGATTAAAATTCCTATTGTTTTATCATGGTATAATTTGTCTATGTGCAACAGAAAGCAAAAAACCCCAAAACCAAACAAACAAAGAAAACCCCCCAAACAAACAACATAAAACCCCAAAAGAAAACAAAAAAACCCCACAAAAACCCCCCACAAAAATCTTTTTACATCAGTCCATGAGAATGACCAGGGTTGTTACATGCGGAAGTGTTTGATCGTTTTTGAAAACACACTGTGAGGTGACTGCCTGACTGATTCCCAGCTGCGTGTGATGCATTAAATTTAAATTTAATTTTCTCATTTAAATTTCTCCTGTCATTTTCACTGGTGTTGGTCGACACTCTCCCAAGTATAACAGACTTGAGAGTTCACTGGCCCTGAGAGCGCTTTCCTGCAGAGGGAGGCTGCTGTCCACATCCTGCTGCAGTCCTGAGAGCTCAACAGGTCTCAGTTTAGGACTGCTGCTTCCAGGGTCACAAAAGAATTGGCTTTAGTCATAATAACTTCGCATCTTGGCCGCAATTTGGGTCAGTAACTTTCTTTAGAGGTTGGGTAACTACACTGTTGTTCTGCTCAGGACATCATTTCATTAGTTTAGGTGAGAAAAATGAGTTTCCAAGACTGTTCGTTAAGAAAGAGTTGGCTCATTAGCCAGCAAAAGTTCATGGGAGCAGACAATACTTGTGGTGAGCTCCAGGCCAATGCCCAGGAGTGTTTCTGAGATGACTGTGCAGCCCAAGGGAAAGGGAGGGATGCACCACCACAATGAGATTTTGCTGAAGTTTTTATTCAGTAAATTACTCTGTGTTTTGCTCTAACTGCAGGCAGTCAGGTTTGTGTTGCATGCTCATGAAATACTTTATTAAGAATAGGTTTTGATATAAGAATGAAGCTCTATCCATATTCAGGCAGCTTTTGTTCCCAAGAACAGCTTTCCTAGCATTATATGGCTGTAACAATTTGATTTCATCCTGTCTTCATTGTTTTTCATTCTCTTAAAAAATATAGATAGGCATCACAACTTATATCAGATATTTATATTAATTAATAACTGTGCTATCCATATACTATATGTAACACCTTAAAATTATGTTTTCTCACTTTTTTAGGAATTTCAAAGATATTTCATATTAATTCATAAACCAGAACATTCACAGGTTTTTCTGGTTGGTTGCCTTCCAATATGATTTATAAAAATCAGAGGCTTCCATTGCTTGTCTTATGTGGATTATTTCATTTTGAGAATATTCTTAGTGCTGTAGGATCTGCAGACTTAAATTTGGGGTTTTTTACGGAATAAATAATCAGCATAATAATCTTTGTAACACTATTTGGTTTAGTTTTTTAATACAAAGTGTGTGCCATAAGCATTAGGTCAGTAGTTGCCCACTTCTAAGTGTTTTATGTTCTGTTTACAGCTAATTCCACTGATTTGATAGCTGTTTTCCATTTGATATGCAGGATAAGCAAGGGTGGACAGTTATCTTTTGGAAAGAAACCAGGACTGACAGAAGGAGTAGACATGAAATATAACAGTGTTTATTTGTATTTTTTGTCAAGTTAAAAACCACGGTTGCCTCCAAGAAGTGTTTTTATCCTTGTAGACATTTTATAGTGTTTTTAGAATTTTAGAATTCTATACTTAGGTATTTTTTTTCTAGTAATTTTCTGTTTTCCTTATGTCAGAAAACTGTCTGGTATTTTTTCTTTCTTTTTTCTTTTTTTTCCTATTTGAGAACATAATCTGAAATACCTGTCAAGAATCTCTATTGGTTTCTATTTTTATTAGAATCTTTTTTTTTTCTACTTCTTCGAGAGATATTACAATTGATTGGAAATTAGTCTAGGCACCGTTTTTTCATAGAAGGTCATGAGTCCAAGATTTTTCAGTGCTCTTCTGTATAATAGATGTGTTAGCATGAGAGAAACAGAGAAAATGCTCATTATGATCATTAAGAAAAAAAAAAACCTTAGTAGTTGTTCCCAGACAAAGTGGTGTTGGTGGTCCTTAGTTAAGCATTTGTTATACATGAGACAATTCAGTGTCTGATCTAGAGAAAGAAAGATTTTCAGATGAAGAATTTTCAAACAAATACAGAGATTTGTTTCAAACTTAGATTATCACAGATCTCTACAAACATCATATCTCTAACCTCACTACACTGCTAAGGCATTTTTTTTTAAATGCAACAGATATGGATATGTACCATGAAATATTGCTATGGAAAGGAAAAAAAATATTACCTGTGAAAAGCACTGATCAAGTTAATCCCTTTTCACAGTGGAAAAAATTATATCTTGCTGCAGAAATGCGACGTGATTTCTTATTGCATTGTAGATTATTTGAAATCTAGAATTACACACAGTTCAAAAATTATTTTGTGCAGAAGGGATCTATGCCGACCATTTTCTGTGTTTCATTATTTAAATTTCTGTAAGACAGTACTTCCTTTTCACAAAAAAAACCAGAACAAATCAAAAAAAACAGCAACAAGAAAAAAAAACCACCAAACCCAACTACAAAGTTCATCAGATTTCCAAGCCTGTTTTTTCTGATGAGGATTCGGTTACTGACCATTGTGTTTCTCACACAAGCTACTTCCATAGCTTGTGGAATTTTTTTTTCCTTAACTAGAAACTAAACTATGTTAAACCATCACATAGAGTCATGACTATTACCTAGCCTAAAACATGTTTAAGGATCTGCATAAATTTGATGTGATTTTTAAATTTATGCAATTCCGAATGAAGCTGTTGTTGTGAAGATTGAAAATTCTCATTTTTACAATGATTACATTGCATGCACTGCTCTTCCTGAGATCAGTTCCTGTGGTTCCCATATGGGCCATTCATGTAAGAGTTGGGCTCGATGATCCTTTGGGTCCCTTCCAGTTTAGAGCCTGCTGTGTTCCTGCTTGTGGTTCTAGTGATTAACTTTCAGTTCTAAACTGCAGTGAAAGGCTTTATTAGCTGCTTTGAGCATTTTATTGGCACAGATTTGTCAGTAGGAACAATTTTTGCCAACTATAAAAATATTAAGTGGCTCAGTATAATTTTTTTTATGGAAGCATCGGCATATTTATATGTATAGTTTACTTTAAAATTAAATTCCTCACAAAGTAGCTAAACTTGTTCAGAACTTTTTGAAAAACATATGGGATGGTATCTTCTGTAGCAAATGCATTTTTTGCTTCTCTTCTGTCCTTGTTTTCTACTGTTATACTAATCAATAAATACTTGTTGATTTCTCTTGACTTTAAGCAGTAGACCAGAAATGGGATTTCTGTTCTCATAAGAGATACTTGGCTTCTAAAAAACCAAAATTATAAGGTTGGCCTTTGCAGAAAAGAGAAATCAACAGTAATACACTTTTGCTTAGTTTTAAAAAGTTATGATTTTGCATGAGTTTTTGAGCTTTTTAGGCTTCCTAGAAAGTTTTTCACAAAATATGTATCTGTGGATTGCTCGAGCCTAGCATTGCATGTAGTGTAAAGGTTTGTTGGTTTGGGTTTTTTAATGTCATGTTTTTCATAGATTCTCTGCAAAGTCAGCAAGTATCTTGCTACTTTTTTTGTGTATATTATTTTATGAGTTGTTGTGGTAAATGCCTCTCTAAATATGTGGTAAATATTATTGTCATTATTCACTAGTCAGAACACTTGATGGGATTTTGAATAACAGTGTGAAATATCTAATTGAATATGAGATTTTTCCCTCCATCTTAACTGACCTTGATCAGTTCCCTGATTTTGTATTACAAAGTACTTCTATGTATTAGCCTTCTGATTTTTTTTAAGAATACAGTGGTGTTCCGTTTATTCCTTTGTCGAACTGTCTCAGCAGATACCATTTTCATTGCTCTTACAATTTTGGTTTTGATCAGTTTTCAGAAAGTGTTGAAGAAAAGAAATTTAGCACCGTGCGGATGGGGGCTGGAGATCTTGAAAGCTACCAAACTGCTTTAGAAGAAGTACTTACGTGGCTTCTCTCAGCTGAAGATGCATTACAAGCACAAGGAGATATATCCAATGATGTAGAAGTTGTTAAAGAACAGTTTCACACCCATGAGGTATATGTTTATACTAATGTTTCAAAATTTATTTATGTTGTTCTATTCTCCTCGCTTGTTTTTTGGGGGTTTGTTTTAGTTTTTATTAATTTTGATTCAGAGAATGCAAACTTTTTGGTCTCTGAAGAAAATGAAAGTATTTATTTCTGGTTACAAGGTTTGGTGAGGCATTTGAAAAACATGCTGGCAAAATAGTGCAATTCTATTCTTTCATTTCAAAGAATGCAACTGAAATGTGGATTTTTTTTTTTTTTTAATTGTCAGGGTTTTATGATGGAGTTAACAGCTCACCAAGGACGTGTTGGTAATGTTTTGCAAGTTGGCAGTCAACTTCTGTCAACTGGAAAACTTTCAGATGAGGAAGAGAACGAAATCCAAGAACAAATGAATCTACTTAATTCTCGTTGGGAAAGTCTCAGGGTAGCAAGTATGGAAAAACAAAGCAAGTAAGTAATATGTCAGGTGAAATAGCATATATTGATTTTGACTGAAACAATCCTGAACATGACAAACAATTGGGATTTTCCTTCATTTCACTGAGAACAAAACCTCATCTTGTATCTGTTTTAACCTGAAATTTGATGTGCAGTGATTTTGAACCTTGCATGTTGTTTGGAGCCTGGAAGCCATAAAAAGCAGCAGCTATCAAAAACTTGGAAACAGATAACATTTTAACCAAAATTTACATAACCTACCTCAACTTTTTCCAGTTGTTTCAACTAATATTGAATTGCACTATATTGAGCTACAAAGGAGAGAATCTTTGCAAAGATAAAAAAGGGTAAGGGAAACAAATCTTTAAGGCCTGTAAAACTCAGTCTCATTAAAAGAGTAAATGACATGTTAACTTTCCTGGAAATATTGCCGTGGTTTTATGAGAGTGTAAATTACACTACTTAAAAAAGGGTAAGCCCTGTTGTTTAAAGTTGAACTACAAATAGAAGCAGAGAAATAATCTTTTAAATATTCACAATAATCTTTGTAGATTTTTAATATTACTATATCCGATTTTGAAATTCTGATTTACATAGTACCTTCTGGGATAAGAAATTCCATAAATGTAAGAGCTTGTGATTGCGCCACAGGGGGGTAATTTGGTTTAAAGGATACAGAGATAAAGTATATCTTTCCTAGCATTCTTCCTAAATATACAGTGAACATATTCAGTTATTCTTCTTGCTCTTCTTTGAGCTCTTCCCAGTTCTACCTTACCTTTTGGGGTTAAGGGGTTTGCCCATTGCGTTAAAAAGCAAATTGTGATTTTCAACTATTGCATGACATAACTCTCTTTCTTGCAATATGTTCTTAGCAATTCCAAACATTTGTTTTCTTTTCAGTTTGCTACTGAGTATTGAGAATGTTTCCTTTATTCTGTTTTCCTTTGACTATAAAAATTTTGATGGGTTTCAGATGTTTCAACCTAACTTATCCCAGTTCTAATATTTTTTTAGAGAGAAAAATCTATGATGCTTTACTGCAGGGAGTTTTTATTGGCCATACTTATTTTTCATTTAAATCGACATAAGTAGCTACATCTCTGAGTGGTACTTTTTCTGTTTAAAATGTCCTTTAACACCAGTTGTTAAACCCATCTCCCAGCTGCAGCTGTAGGTCATGGCTTGGGGAATTGAATGGCCTGGTATCTTCTAAAGCAGGTCATAGCTGGGTAATATGATTTCAGTAGAAGACATAAAGTGATAGGGGCTTTACAGAGAGTGTTGTGCTACTATTTAATTTCCTATTAAAAAAAATCTGTGACAAACTCAATGGGATTTGGGATAAGGCAAGAGAAAACTTCTCAGGAGTGTTATACTTAGACATAGTTAAATCTGGCTTTTTGGTAAAACCCCTGTTTTCAAGAAACTGGCCAGAGGATTATAAAAAGCTTTCATATCACAATACAATATATTTCTGGATTATTATACATAATTTAAACTCTCAGGATCCATTTTCTACTACAGTTTAAAGCCCAGTCTTCTAAGCACATTGCCGTAATCTTTTTCCCAAGGCAACAATGACACGTTTAACCAAACAGGGATGTTTTTTGCGAGGATGAGAACAGCAATGCTGTCTGACCCCTGTAATGGCAATAAAAATGGTGTGAGAAAAGGTAACACACTTGCCAGCACACAGAGAACAAAAGCAAGCAATAAACAGGGACAGGAGGAAGATATACTGATAAAAATGCTATAAAAGTGAAAGGGTCTTAGAAAAAGTGATTAGGAGGTCAGAATGTCAGAGGAAGTTTGGAACACAACAGTGCCCTTGTGTAAAAGCAGCCCAGATTGTATTTCTTATGTACTGGCTATATATTGAAAGTATCTGACTCTTAAAATAAGCAGTGCACTAGCATGCTGAAGGAAAAATGTCTGGTTTGTTTTTTGTTTTTTTTTTTGGTTTTTTTTTTTCAGTTTCTTTCTCCTGGCCTTTCCCAAACAGGACTTTCTATAGTAAAGCATCTCAGTGGTAAATATGCCACTGAAGAGAACAATAAAATTTACCAGTTTATAGGGAGTTCTACAACTTTTAAAACACATTCAATTCAATGAAATTTTTTTTTTTTAATTTGCAACCTATGAGAGCCATACTATAAACAAAGGTTTTGATAATCTCCTATAATTATAATTATAACTAATTTAATTTTTAATAAAATTAATTATAATTTAATTGTAATAAATAAATAAATACTAAATCCTCATATCAGATGCCTATAAAAGTATTTTGAAAACTAGGAAGCACCTGGTGAATGGTAAGAAAGAGGCAGCATTCTTTTGCTTAGGACTAAACTGTGATTATTTTTTGTGATTATTTGATTTTTAAGTTTATGCTCCTTACTTCAGAATGATACCAATACTATACATGTGTTTCATCATATTTTCATTTTCTTAATCTCAGTTTACTTTAACAGGTTTTCTCTACAGTTTATTTAATTTATTGCTAAGAGGAATATCTCCAGGATGAAGCATTCTACTTTATAATAGCTTAGTTTAGAACATCAAGACAATAAAATACACAGTTGAAAGTGAAGGACTGAGATCTGAGAGACTTAATCCATTGTGAACCATGGGGTTTATTGAAACAGGGCATCATCTTCCTGTACTCTATCTGTAATAATAGAGGGATTAGGATGGAAACGATACTATGTGAGTCCGCTGGTGGTTTTAATCAATCTTTAATACCCGAGTTACAGTTAAAAAAAAAAAAAAAAAGAAAAAAAATTAAAAATCTGAAATCATAGAATACTGTTGATGAAGATTTTGTATAGGAAAGTTTAGAGGATTTCCAAACAGGCAAGTGCAATCTGTAATGGATTTTTGGCCAGATAATTCTGGATCTTGCTATATTATTTGATTAGGCAAAACTGAAGTATTTCAAAATTGATTTTCTTTTTTCAGAGTATTCTCCATTGAATCATCGAAAGGATAGAATTTTTTCTATTTAATATCTTAAATTAGAGGAAACCTGGTAAGGTCAGCTGTTTGAGCAGTTTTTCAAAATATTTGTAGTGGATAAAAGAAGCTTTAAAAAGCACTGCATAGAAATTTTGAACTCCAGCTCTAATAGAAATGAAACTGGAAGATAAAACTTTAACGCACTGAATATTACATGATGTAGTCAGTTCCTAAAGAAAAAGCATCAAAACAGTTTTTCTAAATCAAAATTATTTAAAAAAAAATTGGTTTCCTTCTCTATAGAGTCATAGAATTTGCTGGGTTGGAAGGAACCCATTGGGATCATTGAGTCCAACTCCTGGCCCTGCACAGACACCCCAATATTCACCCCTTATGCCTGAGAGAATTACCCAAACACTTCTTGAGCTCTGTCAGGCTGGTGCTGTGACCACTGCCCTGGGAAGCCGGTTCCCCTTTCAAAGCATATATTTCTATTCTCCTTCAAATGCAGCCTTGTGGAAATCTGTTAGTATGTGGGGCAAATGTTTCTGCCCGTTGTTTTCTTCATCTATAAATTCTAATTATTTTTTCTTTGTTGTACAGTTTACATAAAATCCTAATGGATCTGCAGAATCAGCAGCTGGCTCAGCTAGCTGATTGGCTGACAAAAACAGAGGAAAGGACAAAGAAAACTGATTTGGAGCCCTTGGGTCCAGATCTAGAGGATCTAAAGCGTCAAATAGAAGAGCATAAGGTATGCTGTGGTGTGCTTCCAAAGGCATAAAAACCAAATTGGGTGTTTGACATTTTAAAAGCTCTACTCCTGCTGTTACAGCATAGCAAAGTAATATGAAACCTTGGTTTAATATTTATTGTTCTGTACAGTTAACAAGCTTTTGTGGACTTACTTTATCACAACTGTGAGTTTTATTCTCATATTAAAAAAAAATTGCTTTCTTTTCATATATAAGCAATATACTAGAATATGCAAGGCAGCTGTAACATCTTTTCATGACATTACGATGAGGATGTATTAGTTTTTTTAATATCTGTGTATTCTTTTTGCATCTTGCTTTTTTCTCTTACATGCTGTAGCAGCAATGATGCAGCAGTCAGACCACATAATATTGTTAGGACTCCAGAGATTCTGGATATATATTTGCACTGAATATATATTATGCACTGTAAAATGCACTACTTTCTAACAGTAGATAATACTTTTTGGTAATGTATTTAAATAACACCAAAAAAAGAAAGAAAGAAGGCACAAAAAAACCCACCTCAGGAGTAGAATATAAGATGGAGTTTGGCCAATTTATTCCACACTACATAATGGTAATTTTTTATTGGAAGAATTAGGAACAAAAAAGAGAGAGAGGATAGCTTGTCCAATAGATTCCATTTACTGGATTTTATTGACTTGCTTCATATTAATTTAGATTTAAGCAGAAATTTATATATGTGTCTATAGCACATGATGATAAGGAAACACAGAAAAATGTAGAAAACAGAGGTGATTTGTGAGGTGGTGGAGATTTAATATGATGATCTGTTAATGTCTTTACATCAATGGCTCAAAGCAGTTCCTTGCCATGGTATCTTGAGAGATTTTAACACCTGATACTTCATGGCCTGTGTCAGTGCTAATCCAGGTTTTAGAGGGCAGATCGTCCTGAAAAAACAATTCCAACTGGAATCAGCTTTTACAGTTCTTTTAAAAAGAAGTCAAAAGCTGCAAAAGACTTCATGATGCACTTGTGTGTTAAAGATGATTTCTTTGCATTCTGATTAAGGAGTGCTACTGAAGAAGAATACAAATTCTGCAGCTCCTGCTGCTGTTAGTGCTGTCTGTGCTTGCCCTTTGAGGAGAAAATGCATTTCAGTATAAGGGTTTGCTAGCTAAGGACATTTTCTGACATTAAATTTTCTTTTTTAAAAAAGCAGGTAATTATGAGATGGCAATTAGAGAAAGAAACATGAAAGATTTTGAATACATCAGCAGTAAGACTTGAATAACATTACCACTATTTCTATGCATTTTATTCTTCAATACTAAGATAAAATATAATCCTTTATTTATGCAGTCTCTTTATGCTGCTTCTTTCTAATACTAAGAAAAATGGGTATTTAGCTTGTATTTGAAGATTCTGAGTGAAGACATGCAGAAATCTCTTTTCCACATGCAGTTCTTCATTTTGGTATGTTGAGTTAGTGAACATTATTTATTTAGGTATATTACTTTTCAAATCTTTTTCATGTGCTAGAGGCAATTTAGCTAGAAATTCTGGAAATAAAATGACTTGGGTTTAATTTTAATTACATTTATATTCATTTATCACTTGCCGTATTCAGAAGTCAAGGAAAAGCGTTTTCTATTCTTTCAGTTATTGAGAGACAGTGTCATATAATTTCATTAAATTTTACATTCAGCAAAGCTACCTCCTATAGCAAGAGTTAAAACAATTGAATTTTAATAGGACGGTTTATTGCTTCATTATTGAACAAGCAAATAAAAAAGCAAAACCCAACAATTCTTCTTATTTTCTCTTAATCTCACATGAGTCTGGTTGTATCAGAAAACAGTGTTTTGTAAATTCGAAAGAGGAACCAGAAGTTTGAAGATATAAAAGAAAATCATAATTTCTAATGAAACAGACTTCAGCGAACATGATAAATTTGGGGGGTTGTTGTCTTTCCTCTGTCTCCTCTTTACCCTAATAATTTTCCCTGCCTCTCTTTACCTGTTCGTTAGTAGGAACTTTTCATTCTGTTTCATGTTATGTCTCCCCCTTTGACTTATGATTTCCATACACCTGATTTCTTTATTCTATGTATTTTAAAATGATGTTGCAAAAATATTAGTCTTGAGTTCTTGTGACTGACACTTCAGTTTCTTTGCTGGGTCATATTAAAAAAAAAGACCAAAAACCAACCAAACAAACATGAAACAACCCACTAATTGCATTGGGATTGGCAACAACAGTCAGATCAGAGAAAGAACACAAAATACTTCCCAGCATGCCGCTTAGGTCCAAAATATATGATACTACTATCTTGGTAGTACTGAAAATTTTTTGAGTGTATTGAAATGGTGAAGTAGAAAATTTTATGCCATTAGGAAGCTACAGAGTTCTAATAAGAAATCTGGCATATTCAGTATATTTTGGAAGAATAATTAAACATTTCAGGTTTTTTGATTTGGTTTGGTTTGGTTTGGTTTTTTTGGGGGGCGGGGGTTGTTTTGTTTGTTTGTTGTGGGGTTTCTTTTAGAGGCGTTTTAAGTATTTTTTCTCCTGTTAGAATTACCCCTTCCATGTAATTTAGTAAAGGAAGAAAGCTACCTTTCACTAAAAATCTAAGGACTATTGAACTGTCCAAGCAGTATATTATATTGGAAATCTTATAATTAATTTAAAAATTGTGCTTTTAATTGCACTAGTTTTATTATTCCAAATTTATATTGTGCCATATATAATTAGGAGATTTTTTTTAGTTTCATTATGTGTCTAAAAACATCTAAGCCTTTTTTTAGGCCTAGGATTTTTAGTACTTCAAATTAATTTAAAAGGTAAAATGAGACACTTCTTCAGTGTCCAAATATCAGGATGGATTTGTCATTGTGTACTTGGATGACTTTGGTAAGCATTTTTATTCACTTTGAACTAGATTATGTTGGAGTTGTGTAAGGTATCCTATCTGATAGATAGGAATTAAAGGAATTTTTGAGTTTTATGAGTTTTTCTTGTTGCTATCTTTATTCATCAACACCTATATCCATCTTACATTTTAAGTCCCTGAAAATTTGCTATTTCTCTAACAAGCTCAGGACAACTTGTTAGAAATTTCCATTTAAATTATTTGAACAGAGTGTCCTCCTGCCTTGAAACTGTCCATCATAAATTCCTGTTCCAACAGGATCCTGTAAACAAACAATTCCCACTAATGAATTTCATGGTAAAAATAGACACGTGGGTTATAGAGAGCAGTTTTTTACTTCAGAGTAAATTGAATCTGCCTGAGGATTAGATAATGGTTCAACTTTCTGGTTCATCTGTTCCATGACTTCTCAAGTCTTTCACAATGTGTGTGAGACTCCCACCTCCAGAGTGCCACCCACTCCTGCTAACTCTGGCTTTGTTCTGGGGTGCCATCTGTCAGATTCCAGCTAATAAGGAAATTAAAGTCACCTTGTCCATGGCTGTAGACTTAGGGAGCAATGAATTTGTTTTGTTTGGCTAAAAGAGGAGGTTAAATGTGAGGGAAGTGAGTTGTATTACACACTCTATGACTGCTCTGCCTCCTCTTCCCTTTCAAATGCTGGGTTATAGAATGTTGAGGAGTCTAAATTCCAGGGATGACTGTAACAATTCAGTATACTTCACAGTCCTTGAGAATTGTTTTATAGTCTAGCTCTCTGAAGCAAATGCTACTCACAGGCGTGAAAGTCAGAAAAAGGAGAATTCTTATATTGTCTCACTATGCCCATGAAAGAAATTAACTCTGAAACGGGTGGTAAGATATTTATGCCCTAAAAACAAAGTAGCCTGTGAATTCCTTTCCTATTGCTTATAACCACATTATGGTTTGGAGTTTACTTTTTTTTTAATTTTCACATAAAGTTAGGTGTTTTATGAAAAAGAGTTTTAGAATGCATGACCTTATTTTCAGCAGTAATTCACTTCATAGGTGAGTGAATTACTCTATTCGAAAAAGCAGCAGGAAACCACAACATTGTGAAATTCAACATAGTTGAATTTCAAGGTTTCTCCTGTGACAAGGCCATTTACAGTTTATAACTATCCCACTATATATGCATTAATCCCTAGAACACACCAGGCTGAAGTACTGAGAACATAATTGAGGACTTTGGTTTCCCCCATTCTTTTGCTGGTTTGAAGCAAGTTAGAGACACCTAAAAAGTATATCAGGCAAGATGGAGTCCTGCATACCTTGGGTGTTTTTTTTTTGCAGGGGAGTGGTCTGAGGTCTTCTCTGTGGTTTTAATTTTCATTACCAACACCACTTTAGCTCCTTCCATTTTTGTTATGTGTCCTCTTGCTGCATCTGAGCAAAGGAAGGAGGAAATAGGTCTTGCCCCTCTGGTGCAGAGCTGGGCTGGTTTTGGTTTTGTTAACTATAGGAAAGAAGGGGTTCCATCCTTCATGGCAAGTGAGGAAAGAAAAAAAAGGGCAAGCAAGTTTTTCATCAGACATGCAGAAATCATGAAATGCCTTTGTTTCTTGTTTAGTTTCCTACTTCCTGCAGTGAGTGAAGCTAAGGTGCTGCATGAGTTTCCTAATGGTGGGTCACCTGAGCAGTTTTCTCCTATATGGGTAATGTTGTACGGGTGTCAAGCTGAAGTTAGAAAGTGCTTATTTAAAGAAATCCATGATTTTTTAATATTCTTAAAATTTTGAAAAAAAAAAAAAAAAAAAGAAAGAAAGAAATGTTTTCATGCAACAATATGAAGTACAAAATTGAATTCAGTGGCTATTCAAAATCTACAGGCTATTGGTATGTATATATATTACGTGAATATCTGTAAATCAGCTATGCAAACTCAACAAATTATTTCTCAAGCAAAATTTTCAGTCTGCAATATTGTATTAGAGTTCGACTTGTGAGTAACTTTAAGCTCTGGAGTTCTCATAGTTAATTATGCAACTTATTCAGTCAGAGGTACACATTTTTTGATTGATTTTTTTAACTTTGGAACACATTCTCTAACATGTATGCTTTTGTTACAGGCATTTCAAGAAGATCTGGAACAGGAACAAGTCAAGGTGAATTCTCTGACTCACATGGTAGTGGTGGTGGATGAAAACAGTGGTGACAGAGCTACTGCTGCACTGGAAGAGCAGCTTCAGGTAATGGCTAAATGGCAATTTTGGTCCCAAAAGATTGAAATATGATTTTTTTTTTTTTAAAGAAGCAAAACCAGATAGTGAATGCATACAGGATCATAATTTCTAGACAAACAATGGTTATTGAGAAATAGCAATATTATTCTGTATTTTTCTAATGTGCCTTTGGGGAGAAAGTCATAATTTATTTCCCATTATTTTCTCATGGCTGTGTTAATTAGGAAACGAAGAGAACTATCACGTAATTGTATTTTCTAAACACAATCACTTTTAAGTATCTTTAAAAGAATGACACACTGGAGATACATTTGTGACAGAACTAGAAGCCAAGATATTCTGAAAGTTTTCAAATATTAACTTGGTCATAGTAAAAGTTCACTATAAAAGCTGTTATTGCTGTATTATTTATATTCCAATGCTCTTACTATAACGGCTGAATGAAATTGGATAAACAGAAGTCTATAATTAACGTTGAGATACATTGAAGGAGGGTTCTCTTGTGTTGGTGGTCAACTCTCCAGATACACAACTCAAGAGGAATTGCAATATTACAGCCAAGATTCCTTCTATTTTTCTCTGTCAGAAAGGAGAAAATATTTTTATTTTATTTTGCTTTATTACCTAAGAAAATAAGAGTTTGTGGGCTCTAAATCATTAGCACCCAAGGTTTCTCTAGAGAAGCAATCAATGCATTCAGTCAAAAGGTATAGCTGTAGCATGGACAGATGTGTGCTCTCTTGAATGTAGCTAATTTGGGTACCAATACCAGTAAATTAGTAATTGGTTTGGAATTTAGAGTAGGTTTGGCTGAGATGCTGAGCACTGCCATTTGAAATGTAATTCTCAGTTTTCTCTACTGCAGCTACTTAGTCACTCAGGGAGCACAACCCAGGCAAGATAACAATGATCCATAATTATTAATTCCTTCTGACTTCATCTTACATGTCAGAGCTGTGATACACCTGCTGAAAATAGTCTTAACCTTCCAGAATTTCTTGCCAGCCAGCTCCTTGGAATAGTTCAGTGGAATAAAGCAGATCCCTAGCAAGAACATGCCTCCAAAAGCTAAACTAAACTTGTTAAATATTTTGACTGGAAGAAGAGAGAAAATACTCAGCAGTGTTTGATATTTACAGCACTTCATGAATTAGAAGATGTAAAAATCAGAGTCTTTAATAGTGTGGAAAACAAATTAATAATTTGTGGATTGCTAGACAAGTAATCTAATTTCACATCTTCGGAAAGAAGAATTAAGGGAACACGAGGTAACACAGCTTCATCCCATATTATTACAGTGATTGGAAAGGTACCATCAATATCCTGTGCAACATCTGTGGCTGATCCATATTGGAATAAAGTGTGAAATACACACATTAATACAGACATTACTGCAATACCTTAAAGAAACATAATGAATAATTAATGAAAATGAAACACAGTGGAAATACACAATTTGTAACTGTACTAATGCAGAAAACACCAATTATTACTGTCTTGGAAAAATTATATTCTTTGAAAGATGGTAGAAAGACAATTGCTGAGTCGGCTCAGAGTGCAGCACAGGCCACCTCTGAGCAGAGCATGGGGTGGTGTGGAACAGTCCATTTGATCTTCTGCTACATCCTTTATTCACACTTTCTTACAGAAGAATCTGAGAGAAAACATCATCATTCCATTGTTCTGGAAGTCAAAGAATATGTAGCAATATTACAGATGTTAGCAAAACCCAAGTACAGATATAAAACTATAGGGTTGAGATGTCTGGGGAGGTGTGGAGAGTTTTATACTTTAATGCCCAGGAGAATGGAGTTACCATAGCTCACCTGCTCTCCTTCTGAAATGTTACACCTCTTTTTTTGTGTACAGGAGCTGTTAGGAATTTATTTTTTTTTTATATCACTTGCAGTCTGAATATAAGCACAGGAGACAAAATGTGTTGACAGGCAGAATCATTAGAACATTTGACAAAAAGAACAATGGAGGAAAGTTCCAAGCTTGATTATATATCTGTCAGTCTGACTTCTAAAAGTGGAACAAAACAAGAGCATGATCTGTCAGACAAAAGACCTTAATAAGACTGGCTCACTGAGGTGCTGGTCAGGATCAGATTAGGAAGAAAAGTGAGGAGCTATTTCCATGTAATAGTCAAAGATGCATTTTCCAAACAGGTGCAATTCAGTTCTGCCTTTCGTTTTGAGGTGGTGATTCCTGAAATATTTTAATACATATAAATATTTAGGTATGTATTGTGTATTTTTTTCAAATGTCTGTATAAGACAATTTTTTGAAGCCAAACCGAATTTTGTCATATTTTAGGTCTCATAAAGGTTGACAAGAATCCATGCTGATTTTAAATGAACTGTATAGAAGTTCTTAAGTCATACTGTCTGTGCAAAAACATATCTATTTAAGAGGCAATTAATGGTGTAGAAGCCAAAAGTGTCCCCTGAAACAAATTATTAATTGAAAATTTACCCTTGCTTAGAAAACTAAAACTAAACACAGCTTCAGGGCTTTTCTTAGAAACATCTTTCCTCTCAGGTACTTTGAGAAAATACAGTTAGACCAGGTGAGTGTAACTATTCAAATTACTTTTACAATACTTTGCTTATATAACATATCAATGTGTGACTTATTGAGAGGCTCTGTTTATGCTGCTGCTAAGAACCCACTATTTAGACTTAAAACTCCAGGACCCCAATTAAACTCAATCCATGGATTTACCAAGGCAGCTGTGGAATAAGGCTCAAATCTATATTTAATGCTGCAAAATCAAACCACTTTGGCAGCAAAGCTGTTGCTGTACTCTGACTCATTTCCACAGGAAAAATGGAGGGAATTATCTTCAGCTCAGAAAAATGGCTGGATAACATACAGAAGCCATGAATACACGGAGATTTTTTCCCCCTAATTATACCCAGCAGACAACAGGTCTCTTAAGGACTCTTGTGAGCTAGCTCAAATTAGAGCTGCCCCAGGCTTCAGGGGTCAGGGTCTGTGCTAGAAAGAAATCTGTATTAAGTGTATCAAATGCTATTTGATGGCTTATTCCCCTGCTGGGGGAAAGCAGCTGAGAGTGTATTTTCCAGGATTATATATCCATATTATTCAGGGTACTGTCCTTTGATTGAAGATGATGTATGGGTAGTTCTTGTAAAAATACATCAAAATAACTGAGGAACGTTAAAGCATGAGTAGACTATTTCAGTTGTCTCACTGGGCACTTATGACAGGAAGTTACATCCTACAGACTTCAGGGTTTCCAAGACCTGCTTATCACAGCAGTTGCATGATATTCCTGGTGGATGCCTGAGCTGAAATCTGCCATAAGAAGGATTTACTGATCTAGAAATTTCTCCTAATTCCTTGAAGAATAGTTTACATCCTGAGCATCCTGGAGTTCTCCATCCCAGATTTCCAGCCATGGGACTCATTACAGCTGTTAGACCTGACCAGTGCTTCCAGTTCATCTTGTTTGTTTCTCCCAGTCCAGGTGCTGGTGTATGAAATGTTGAGCAGAACTGCACACAAAACTGTTGTTGTTTGGTAGAAATTCTGTGAATGGGCTAAATATTTAGTTCCAAAGATTTAATTTTGGATATGGGCAAAAGCATTTTTCCACTTTTTCTCATTATTTTAAAAACTGAAGATCTATACCTGATTGGAAAAGCATTTATCAAATAAGCTCTGTTAGTTGAAAGCTTGAAGATCATTATTTTGGTCCAGTGTTCCCAAGAGTTATGATTTACTCATTTTCTTCCGTTCATGTGCTTCTTTACTTTGATTTTAAGCAGACTAAAATATTTCATCTTCTGCTTTTGATAGTCATAAGAAATATTTTTTTCAGTGGTCTCTGAGTAGGAAAGAAAATTATCTTCTTTTGCTTGTATATTTCTCTAAAAATTCAAGTTAGGGCTGTAAGAAAAGGCATTTTTTTACAGGAGGGCATTTTACTTGTTAGTGTGAATTCAGTCAATTTCTCTGAATATTTGTTTTCCCAGGTGTTAAGAACACTTGGAGTAGTCTGAGTTTGTGGACATCACACAGGCAGCTGTTTGATATGAGCAGAGAGTTAAAGCTGAGCACCATATGATTTAGTATAATAACTATATTATAAATAACAGTCCTGACATGATATTTCAAACTTGAAACTTCATGTCTTAAATCCATTCAGCCAAGCAGCGTATCTTGGTCTCATGGCTGTTGTGGCCTCTCGTGAGAAATAACTAATTTTAAGGTAGGTCACAGAATCAGCACTTTTATCAGTGCAGTTACTTGGCGATTTTGCTTACTTTATTAAAATAAAAGATCTTGTCAAATATTAAGGAAAAAAAAAAAAAAAACCTTTTGTAGCTCCGAAATCATATGCTAAAAATAGCATTTTGTATTAACTTTTTTCTGTACAAATCAATATATTTCTCACAGTTAATGCATAGCCAGATGTTTGATCTTGTTATTTTGAGGTTTTGGTGTTTTTTAGAGGACCAAACAAAAAATATTTTTGATGGTGTACCACAGTGATAATTGATGAAGATGTTATTGCTGTTGTTGAGAAGAAATTATTTTTTTCATGGTAATTATTAAGAAAAGTCAGCTGCTTGGATGTGAACTATTTAAAAATTACTCAGATATGAGGATTTTTATAAAATAGCTGAGGAAAGATACACTCATGATTTTTGAACTTGTAATTAGCAAGGTAAATAATATTCAATTGAAGATTTTTATAGTTTTAGTGTCCACTAAATGGAAAAATGTATCTGCTGACTTTTTACTGTGACAAAAAAACTCTTAAAGCAACAAATTCAGATGACATTCTGAAATTATATCTTCCATGTCCTAGGAAGTAAAACTTAAATTTTTTCTTCCTGGTAGAAAATACAGTTCCAATTTTAATCTTTGTTTTAGGAATCCACTATTTGGATGCTACATTTTTTGCTAAAATTAAATTGTAATCTCTATGAAAAATATGTAAATACAAAAGATATAGCATCATATAATATCTCGAGTTATAATGGACCCATAAGTGTCATGAAGTAAATAACTAAATATGTAAAAATGAAGAAACTATTATCTTTTTGTCATGATGTGCTTTCAAAGTGGATGAAAAATCAAGAACACAATAGTATAGAATATCTTTGAATATCTTTTCATTAAAGAGGTGGAGTTTTTGGTGTTCGGGGGGGGGTCTGTTTAATGTTTTTGTTTTTTGTTTTGTTTTGTTTTTTGTTTCTTTGTTTTGTTTTTAATTTGGAAGCAGCTGAATAATTTGCATTTGGTATCCAGAGGTAATTAAGTCACTATGAATCATTACAGTAAAAGTTTTCTATCTTTAACTAAAATAAGGGAGAAAGAACAAGATGAATGGTGTTTTGTGGAATTTAAATACATAATAGTAGCATATTCTACAAATACCTGGGAAACCTCAGTGGGATTTGTGCTGGTGTGGAAGTTTATAAGGGTATTTTTTTACAACTGCAGTATTTTAAAAGAGGTAACAACTTTGACCAACTGCACTAATGTTGCAAATTAAAAACAAAATTTTTTTTTTTTTTTTTTTTTTGCTTTGGCCACATCTTTGGTCATCATGTTTATCTTTCACGTAGTTCAGTTTTTGGCATCTTAAAGTTTTGAAAGAGTATTTTTTTGAAAGTGTAGTACTAGAGACTTGCTAGAAGACAGTCTGTAAATTAGTATTAAAATATTCTGTGTTTAGATGTATTGCTTTCCCTATTCTTCCCATTTTGGTTTTATTTCAAATGATCCTAAAATCCATTTCAGTGTGATATGCAATATATTTTATGGGCATATGCCTGGAAAAAAAGTGAAAAAGGAAAATTTCTCCATAAAAGATTTGTAATTCCATAGGGAAAACAGCTTTAGGAAGAAAAAAGTAAAATGCAAAACTCTCTTTTGTATTTCTTCCTCTCCAGCACTTTGGAAAACGGTGGGCAGCCATCTGTAGATGGACAGAAGAACGATGGATCCTTCTGCAAGATATTCTTCGTAAGTGGCAGCATTTTGCAGAAGAACAGGTGAGTAGCTTTTAAGTTATAAATTGGAATATTCTTCAAAACATTATAGGAAATATAATTATATATATATAGGAAAGGCTTTACTGAGGCTTTTTCTCTCCAATTTTATTTCAGTGCCTTTTTGATGCGTGGCTTACTGAGAAAGAGGATGCTGTGAGCAAAATTCATACGACTGGCTTTGGAGATCAGAATGAAATGCTGACCAATCTAAGCAAATTAGCTGTATGTATTTTTCATTCTTCTATTTTATATTCAGCTTCATGGTATATTCATGCACAGGGCTTTACCCAACTCTCTGTAGGGTTTGACAGAACATCTGTTTTATACTTGGGGAGTGAGCTTTGCCTCCTGTGGATGGAATAGGTTGGTCCATAGCCCTGCTGATAAGGGAAACACTAAATAGAGATGTTTTTCTTGGTTGTATCTTTGGTCAAAAGCTCAAGAAATAAAATGGCATTTGGGTGTCTTAGAAATATGTATACTTCTATAGTGAAGGTTTCTCTGTGGATAGTGTTGGTGTATATATTGTGGGTGAGACTATATATACATATGTGCAAAGGAATATGCGTATGAGGAAGTCCTTACCCTACCCCAAACCCTGTCATCCATTCCTTGAACCTGAAAAAGCTGAAGGCTCAGAAGTTGTGAAATGTTGAAATTAGTGTTACTTTACAATTGTATCTCAGCATCAGAAATGCAGTTACATGCACAAAGCACAGCCTTTGCACCACATCCTCCACCTCACTCTTCAGCAAATTCTCCACTGTGCATGGCCTTTGTGGACAGAATGTGGGTCTGGCTGTGCCTGTAGAGGTGAAAAACCTGTGGCAGTCTGGACTTGCCAATGGCTTTACAGCAGTAGGACCTTTGTTAAGAAAATGATACAGTATGCTATTTCTGTATGTTCCTCATATATAATGATGACTGCCTAGCATTTAGGGGAAAGGAAACAGTCATTTCCATGCTTTGGTTAAAACAGGTGAATTATTGTTTTATTAGGAAAAAAAACTGGTAATATTTTCAGGGATTAATCTGTCTTTTTTATTAATTAGTTATTATTAATTATTAAGTAATAAATATGCCATATCAATCAGTTATATATTGTTCATTAAATATTTTTGTTGGATATACATATCTTGATTATATGCATCTAAGGCTCAATCTTACATTTTTAAAAATTAATTAAGGATTTATGTCCTTCTCATCATTTGTTAAAAGTAGAAACATTCAGGCTCTGAGTCGATAGAAATACCATGATGTTTATGAGGTTTGAGTAACTGTGATGTTTCTAAAATTCAATCTATTTTATCCTCACATATACAAATATAGAAAGCTTAAAAAAATTAAACTTGCAGACTGATTGCTTAATTCCACTGTAGCTGGTCCAAAATTATTGGTAGATGTTCCTTTGATTTATAGAATGACTCAGTAGTTAATTTAAGAACCAAAAGATTGATTTTAGCATCCTTTTGAGACACTAATTATTACACTGCCATATATAAGTTTTTTTCTCCGCTTCCTTCTTTTTCCTTCTACAGTTCTTTAGGGGTTAATAAAAACGTGCATTTAGAAGTACAGACTTGGATTTTGATTAAAGATTGCTTTGGATTAAGGAAACTTCTTTATAAAGGAAGAAAAACATGTAGTTGCCTTCAGTGGAAATTCTAGCAATCTAACATGTGAGCAATCTTGAAGCTGACTTCAAGTCAGGTTTTAACACATAATGGATTAGAAACAACTCAGTCTCTTTAGAGTGCAACTTTAGAGTACCTTCATGAAGAAAAATGTTGTGCAAGAAATTAAAATTTATTCAAAAGGGTGTACTTTTGGATTTCAGAAGGTTGCTAGAGGACAGAGGTGTACAGAGGGCTGAAATGTCTGTCTGAAATTGTAAAGTATCAGATGGTTAAGGGTTTGCAAGTGTTAAAGATAGGGCCAGTTTGAGTACCTTTCAGAACTGCTTGGAAATATGATGTTAAAAAGGAAACACTTTCATAGCATTTTCATAATTTTAATTAATGAATTCTTACGAAGTTAAAATTATGTTAAAATTATGCTGCCAGTTTAAATTGTTAAGCATTAGTGTCATGAAATAATTGTGGTCTTTCAGGAAACTGAGTGAGCAACACAAAATAATAAATGAAATTGTTTTTCCATAGCTCTGAACTTCAACAAAAATCATGTCATCCTTAACAGAACAGGTGGAGTTTGTTAATTGCAACTTACGTTTTTACCCATGAATAATTTTATCTTTTTAGAAACGTGATTCATAATGCAATAGTTTTGGTATTTAAATATTGGTGCTATGCTTGAAGAAAACTTCCTTTTTAGTGTTGTTAATTTGCGGCAGAATAGTAGCTTTTGCTTTTGGAATTCCCTCTATCAGTTTTTCGACCAAGTAGCAGTCGTTTCCAAATTCCAGTGAGTATGTGTTTTCACATTCACACAATGCCAAATTGTTAGAAATTTTGTGTATTGCAATTTACTATTTTAATTTTGTCTGAACCTTCGGGAATATATAGTAATATATCAGCCACCTGGTGGTTTTTTGCAGGGATTAGGTTCTTCTCTTGGACAGGCTTTTAGAGATAGGAAAAAAATGGGATCATGCTGTCCTGACCCTGACATGTACGTTGTGCCTCTCTTTTGGTATATTTTATTTTGACATGTGTTTGAATGTAGTAGAGGAGAAGCTGTCAGCAAGAATCACTCTTATAATTCGGTCTGAATTGTAAAATGAAGTTTGTGAGGGAATAAAAATACATCTTTTCACTTAGAATAAAGATGTTTATGTTCTTAACAATAAGATACCTTGATCCTCAGTTATCCAGTCATTTCCAGCAAGAAATCACAGCATTAATTGTTCCTGCTAGACCTTAAGAATTTTAGGTTTGATACTGTAATATGACATAAGAGCTTCCAGCCTGTTTTTTTGTCTCGCTTATATGCAGAACTTTGCCAGATTATGGTTGTGTTCTTTAGCCAGTCTCTTTAAGCGGAAGGAAATTTCTGAAGGTAATTTATTAAAACGTTTAGCATTGTGACTGTTGATTTGAAATTCTGCAACCCTCCTACAAGGCCCTAAGCATTCTAAAGTGACAGATGTGAAACAGGTCTGTTGAGATACTGTTCACTGTAGGAAAAAAACCCTTGACTTTTATATGATATTAATGTCCACAGACTGGAGCCTGCTCCAGTGTGGGCTCTCCACAGAGTGACAATTTCCTTGAGAGCACCTCTGCCTGTTCTGGTGTGGGCTCCTCACCAGACTCAGTTGATTTCAAAGGGTTTATTCAGTATTTATGTGAAAATTTATCATCTTTGTCATCAGCTCTCTTCTGGGATCTTCCAGAAGAGGTCAGAAAAACTGTTTAGTGCATAGTTGCTCCAGTTCTTAAAATAGTTCCTTAAAACAGCTGAGTTTATTGTTGGGGTTTTTTTGTTGTTTGTTTGTTTTTAATTTCCCACATACCATTTATTCACTGACTCTAAAACTGACTCTTTAATACCTGCTTAGGGTGTAGGGTGAAACAGAATGTGGACTGAGCTGGAAGACGTGATGCACTGAGAATGTAGAACTGAGGTGAAATTTTGGTGCCATGTATGGCGCAGGCTTGATTAATTCTCTTCATGTCCTAGGCCTACATTTTGTCATCTGTAAAATGAAATTGTCATTTATCTTTTTTCTTTTTTTTTCCTTTTTTTAAATACTGAGAGCTATTGCAAAAGGTTTACAAGATCTACCTCTACATATTTATAGTATATATTCCATTAACATAGACTTTTTTTTTCCCTTCACCTAATTTTTTGGGGTTTTTGGGGATTTTTTACATATAGAAAATAAGTTAGATATTATATTATTTTTGATTGGAATAAATTTCTTTGCAGAGGAAAACTAACTTTACAGTGGGTGTTGCTGTTTAAACTATTACAGTGAGCAAAGTAAGTTTCTGATCTTTAGGGCAAAGAAAAAAGCAAATGAAAATTTAAACCCCCAAAAATGGAACTAGGTCATCAAAAATAAGGAAATCACTTTATAATGTTCAAATATCAGGGTTTACACTATGTACTTGACAGAAGTTATGACTGATATATTTGATAATTAATTTCATAAAAAAAACTACCATGCTTTGCCTTCCAAACTGGCAAATTACTTATTTGCAGTTACTATTATTATTTTCGGTCTATTCTTGTACTGGAAAAAAAAACCCAGAGCATATTTTTGGGTATTGTGGCACATTGACAGGTTTTTAATGAAAAAATGTGAAAACAGAATCTCCCAGTATAGTTTTCCAGATTGACTGTAGCTGTCACAAAAGCCTATTAAGTTGCAGTGAGCAATATCTTTAAAAGAAAAGTTTAACATCCTTCTTTTTGTAGTGTTTCACTTCCTGCTTGTGCTCCAGGTATTGTTGATTGATGCTGGTGTATTATACAGCTGTTGTGGGCTGGCTGATTGGAAATCAAATATTGCTCTTCAGAACTAACTAATATTTCACAGGATACCATTTTTTACTATCCCAGTCAGTGTATGGTGGCTTCCACATGAGCTTTTTCTGATGCTGTAGGCGTAAAAAAAGGTCAAATATAGCAGAGCTTGAAATTTAACATGCTAACTGGTTTGCATCTACTTTCCACCATCTGTTAAGTCTCCTACTACGCTGAAAAGAGATTCTTCAATTTCAAGTTAGGTTCTACTTCTCAGAGATAGATCCATTTAAATTTTGATATTAACTGTACCTACCATTATTAACTATGATGTTTCAAATCAAATCTGATTAGAAAGAGTAGTGATTGCAAAGACAGTGTATCTTTCTTTTGCTGAGTTGTGTTTTTAATTCTAATTTTGGATTACATAGCTGTAGGAAAGTATATGCAGACTAAATTCTGTTGTCCAACCACTTGTTTGATTATCCCTTTCATGCCTTGGGGATTAGAATGCAATCCACAGCTGCATAGAGAGTTCAAAATTTGGTCATGGTTAGCAGGATTAGGGAGTAGAGAAGGAATTTTTAAGGAATAGAAATCACCAGTTAAGGCTTTAAAAAGTAAACCCGGGTAAAAGGTAAACCCAGGTAAGAACTGGAGCTGTGGATGACCCTTGGATCTGTGAATAGCCTGTTTCATAGGCAGGTTTGCATACACAGATCTCAGGAGTTTCAAGGTCCCTTGGCACAGTGTGTTTTGGTTTTTTTGTTTGTTTGTTTTCTTTGTTTGGTGTTTGTTCATTTGTATGTTTTAATCCTGGTTTGGGATCAAATATTTCTTTTTTAGGAAACTGTTTTCAATCTGCAATATATAACAAAGTACACTGAAACTTTAAAGAAAGCTTGTTTGACATGTTGATATAGCTGTTAACATTAGTGCAGTTTTAAGGTTATTCCTGTAACACAACTGTTAGCTTTGTGATTCATGTCATCACCTGAAGCCTGCTGTGAGATTTGGAGTTGCTCCACCTGCCATATTATGTTGCTATGTAAACTCTGCCAACAGTTTTTATGGAAACAACATGATGGAGCCCTTAACCATTTTCAGCTCTGTCTGATGTTCTCCTTATGATTTTTTTTCTAAGTTGGTTGGTTTTCTTTTTTGTGGGAGTTTTGGTTTGGGTTTTTTTATTTTTTTGTATGAATGTGTGTTCTTCCTTCTGTTACTCTGTTTAACAGATCCTAAAAGGAGATCTAGAAATGAAAAGGCAAATGATGAGTAAGCTGAAGATGCTCAGCCAAGATCTCCTTGTAGCTGTGAAAAATAAAGCAGTGGCTCAAAAGCTGGAAAGTCGTCTTGAAAATTTTGCCCAGCGCTGGGAAAGCCTCGTGCAGAAGGTGGAGAGCAATACTAAACAGGTTTGTAAAAAACAGTTTTATCAATTTGTGACAATCAGATCCTTTGACAGCCACATGTTTGAAGTAGTGTTGGTGCTGTTTGTCATCTTGTTTTGATTTTCCCCCTGCATGATTGCTTGAGACATATTTTATTTTTAAGACAGCATAATAAAACTCTAATATAACTTGTCCAGAATTTTATTTATCTCTTTAGTTTTAAATCTCTCTTTATAGTGTTGATTACTTTCTTGGTTTGTTACCTATGTTTACAGGGATGATACAAACTATAATAAAAATACCTTTCCAGTTAATTTATTTTTAACCTATAATAACACACTTTTTCACAGCTGTCTCTTTGAAATAGCACAGTCTGAAATTAGTGCAAGAACTGTCTGCTAGCTAAAGTGATTTTTTTTCAACATTAAAAGTTTGTAATGAATTGCTGTTTTATTTCTGCATATGATATGCTGATTTGCAGATTAAAGAAGAGGCTACAAAAAAATAGAAGTTTCTTGGAAAAATAAAGAAATCAATCTATCACTGAACCAAAGTGCCAATGAGAAAATATAACTTCTGTTATTTTGATTACTTTATGTTAACTGTAATATATTAAAAAAAGAAATTGAGGTTTTAAATCAGGTAACAAAATTCAGCACTCTGATGTAGTACCCAAACCCATATCCAGTTATTTTGCCTTACATCTTGCTAACATCTCTTTCTTAATGGATTTAAACCCAAACCTGCTTCCCTTTTTCCATTCCATTTTCTCACTAATACTGGGTTCTTTTTTGAGCTGTCATTGTATGACTGGTAAAATGGAAATGGATATTAAGGGGTTTTAATTGACAGCACAGAGAAAAATGTTACAGCAGGTAGCTCTGTCCTGTCCATACAGGTCTCTCACAGTTCTGGTCAGTTTGATTAAATTCCCCTGAGCATGCTGCCCTTTTTTATTGTTCATCTAACAAATTATGTTTGAGTAATTAAAGAAAAGCTGCTATACTTCATGTGGGGATCTGAATCCCTCTTAGTAACCTTGCTTTCAACTGATACCTTAATATATGTTTGCTCTGTGATAGTTAGAAAAAGCAACTGAAGTTGGAAAAAACAGTTTGGAGGAATATAAAGGAAGAAAATGGGGGAAGGGCACAATTTCATTTAGAAAGCAAAACCATATTGAGAACACAGCATTTAGGAGTTGAAAATAAGTTTTCATTATAGTATATTTGCTGTAGAAAAACTCTTGTTTCAAAGCAGAGGAAAATTCCAGAGATTCATTTTTGAATTTGGGGATGACTAGGGTCACATGATATGAGGAAGTTAGTAAGTCACTCCAATTTTTTCAAGTCCTGTTCAGATTGGTGATGGCTCCTAAATGCAGTTACTAGTTTTGAAAATGGAACTTAGATTATAGGAAATGAAGTGAGCAGTCCTGAGTCTGTCAGCACAGATCAGCACATCTGGGAGATGCTTTGGATTCTCAAAACAGTGTAGCTGTCCTATCACAGCAGAACACTTCAGTGGATAACTTTTCCTCCAAGGAGATGCTGCTCTGCTTGGGGTAGAAGTGATGTGCTGTCATGGGAATGCTGCTGCACCTTCTGGAAACAGTTAGGGCTGGCTGAAGGACCTGTTCCTAAGGCACTGTTACACTGTTCAGAGGCATCTTCTGTGAAATACTGATGATGGGCTTGTCACCATGGGTTTCTGTCTGAGCAAGGCAGATAATTGCAGTGAGGCTTTTACATGTATTCATTGCAGAGCTCATTTATGTGTTTACACTGCAAGAAAACACTGCAAGGTCTCACTGTGTTCTTTAATCATGAACTGCGGAGGAGGAGACTTTGAAGAGGGTGAAAAATAGAATATTTTCCACTAAAATCTATCAGAAAATGTATGTTTTATTCATCAAGCTTAGATATTGCCTTCAGAATTGACTTTGCATGGTTTAGTGGTGGACTTGGCAGAGCTAGGTCAATAGTTAAACTCAATGTTTTTAAATGTCTTTTCCAACCTACAGGATTCTATGATTAATAATTTTCATGAGGTACTCATAATTGCATTTTTGTCCTTAGTTATTTCCCTTCTTAATAAAGTGTCGCCAAATGATTAACTTGTTAACAAAATAAGAAATTAAATGGAAGAGACAACCTCAGGCTCAGTTCAAAGATGATTCTCCAACTAGGCATATAAAGTAGTTATAAATCCCAAAGGAAAAGTGCAGAAAGTAGAATGTGAGCTCTCCCACATTTGGCTGAATTAATTGCTCTTGAATTCAAGCATCTAATCAGAACACATGGCTGGAGCTCCTGCTACAAATGACTGGATGGCAAGGGTGTGAGAGAGAGAGAGAAACCTAAAAAGCAGTTTGTCCTCATAATGAAAATGTCAGCTTTCCTTCACTGACCACACAGTGGAATCAAGGACAAGGACAGCTTGCTTAGGCTCGATGCAGAGCTTCCAGAAAGTCTAAACCCAGCTTTGCTGAGTTCATTATGCTCCACTAAATTGTACTGAAAATCTTTCCAAACTAAAGAAAACACCATTCCTCATCCAAACTTCCCCACTCACAGAGATAAATTTCATCAAAGAACAGATGACAGCTCCAAAAGTGAGTGTAAAGGAAAATTATGAGTTTATCAGGACAGAGGGCACTTCCAAAGACAGTAATAAATGTTGGCATTAAAGGAAGGCTGCTGTATAAATGAGAAATAAAATGCCATAAAACTACTGAAGTGCTGTGCACACATTGTACATATGTTTGCCTATAGATGATGAAAAAGATTTGAATTTGTCTGCTTGGAAAAGAGATGAGTTTTAACATGTTTCAAAGGTGGGCTTGATGTGATACTGCTGGCAAGCATTGTATTTTGAAAGCCTTTAAACGTGCTACCTTGTGAGTCACCTTAGCCCTTTCCATATGATTTTCTAGTGGGTAAATGCCCTAGTCTATATTGCCCCTTCTCAAAACCACATTTGCTATTCTGGGACTGAAAGGGATGAAGAAAATATAGAGATATTATTTACACTGTCTTTGAATAATACATGAAACATGCTACTTTGGTGATCAAAAGGTGTTTGAGGTTTTTTTCTTTTTTTTATAGTTTTTTTCCTCTTGTTTTGTTGGGATTTTTTGTTTGGTTTGGTTTGGTTTTGGGGGGTTTGTTTTGGTTTTTTTTTTGGTTGGGGTGGTTTTGGGTTTTTTTGGTGTTTGTTTTCTTTTTTCTTTCTTCCTTTTTTTTTCCCTAATTTTTTCAAAAAAAACTTCTTTTTTTTTTCTAATTCCTAATATTTTTAATAATTTTTCTTTGCACACTGAGGTGTATGCAGTTTGTGTGAACCAGCTTCATCTTCCACAATAAGGTCACAATCTACCTTTTAGTCTTGCCCCGTTTCTAATTAGAATAATTATGAAGTTCAAATTCACATCTCCATTCTCCTTTTTGAAGCACATAGTATTTAACCTCCACTCCTGTTGATTAAGCGTGAAAAATACAATACTTTTTTACTGCTTTCACATTCAAATCATTACCCCCCACAGCCTCGTGCCTTGACTGAGCAGTGATTGCTATGGCAGCTCTGGAAATACTGAAGCTGCTACTCCTGTAATTGGTATTATTCTGCAGATGATTCCTACAGTGGTTTATTCTGTGTTACACCTTCCTCACAGGAAACTTTGCCCTGGTATTGATTAGCAAATGAAAACATGGCAGGATGTGACCCTGGGTGTCTGATACATCATCCTACCATTGATTTTTTGATAAAAAAGAGTGTAATAAGAATTTTATGAGAAGAGGAAAGAGAGACAGAGAGACTGTACCCAAAATTATATAATAGGCAAGAAATTCTTTCTGTTCTTATGTATTGTCAGCCAAGGAAGAGATGACATCAGGTTCTATCCTCAAATGTAATGGGGCCTTAGACATCAGAAGCTTTAACTTGCTTTTCCTTCTTCCCTCTAATTAATTAAAAATAAAAAAATGGAAAAGAATGCTGTATAGAGTTTCAATAAAAATATATATGGAAATGCTGACTTAATGTTGTCATGAATCCTGTAGAAAAAAAAATCAAAATCAATACATCTTGTTGAGGGAACTAAAACAAGAATGTTACTACATAATATTTTAGTGATTAGAAAGTCAACTGGATGTTTTTCTCTTTCTACAAAAAATAATTTTGTAGTTCATATTTTACCCAAATCCCTGCAGGTCACAAGCAGCTTATTCAATTGGTATATTTAATCCATATATGTTTTTAAAAATCTACTGTGAATCTTATTTTTTTAGTCTTCTAAGTGGTCTAGAAAATCTCTAAAATCTAGACAACTTCCTGTTTTTAGAGGTGGAAGCACAGCATTAGGTTAACTGCTCTATGTAAGAAATGCTGACAATTTACAGTGGTAAAGCACTTCCCTACTCATCACTTCCACTGTCAGCCTGGACAAAGAGCAGGAAGAAGACACATTGCACAGAAGACAACGTGAAGAATTCAGCAGAGCTGGCAGGATTTTGTTAGGGTATTTTTTCAGGTTTCTTGGCTTTACTGATATTGGCTGCTGGGAAGAGGCTGCTTGCTGACAGTGTTCCCCTTTCCTTATTCTATTTTTCTTTCTCAATGCAAGAAATCATTGTGGGAAAGGTGTTAGACCTGGTTGCCTCTTCATTGTTTGCAGAAGCACTTATGTCTCAATAAGTAAGCTGGCTCCATTCTCTTACTGAGTTTTTGATGCAAGAAGTAATAGATAATTTATTAATCTGTTTATAGTTTCATGGATTTTTAGACACTAGCATTGCTATTGTTAAATTGGAAACTCTAATTCTTGCATATTAGCAAAAGCAAAGAAGCAGGGCTTTTTAGGTGTACAACTTTTTCTACTCCTGGTATAAGTTTTTTTTCTTTTATTTTCCATTTCACTGCCCTTAAACTGTGAGGTGGTCATTGGAGCTGTAACTAGAGCATTTTGACAAATGAGCCATCATCTGACAGAATCAAAAAAAGAAGTGGCCTATTTCTCCTGAGTTAAGATATTTAAGAACATCTACCCACATTTGAGTTGGGAAATGTTACATGGAAAGTATGGACAAGCAGTACATGCACACAAGTAGTGTGCAAACAAATATTAGCAAAAAATATTTCTCATCATTCTTTTTTTTAATGCAGCTGAGCTGTACAAAAGGTTTTTTTTTTTTTTTTATCACTGGAGCAAAGCTTAATGTATTCAATAGGTAATGTTTACAATGTTACATACTATGGCTATTAGCATCTGATGTGACCCCGAAGTATTTTCCTTTTAATTATGGAATAAAAACTGATGCAAAATTATTTGCCTTCTAGAGCATGTGTTCTAATTTAGGATTTCCGGCCAGAAAATTAACTGCCCTTTCATGCAAGTATGTTATAGTTGATTACATTCTATTTGACAATTTCTATAAATGGTACGACAAATAATTGGTAATTTAGTGCCATTTTAATGCCTTTATTACCTCTCAAGGAGCAAATTTTCAGACTGGGAACAGTCTGAAATGAATATTTAGTAATAGTAACGTTTTCTTTATTTGCTGTCATTCAATTCCATTGTAAAATTCCATTAATTTCTTTTCTTCATTCAGCATGGATTACAAGGAGCTATAAGTTCATTAGAATCCTTCCTGATTTTGATATTGGCTTTTGCAGATATCTTATTCACACAGCGTGAGTCAGATAAAACAATCCAGCTCTAGTTGCATATAATGTTTTTTTTTCTGAAGGTCAGCCTATGGTCAGATGAGAGCAGTTTCTCATTATTTTCTATTGTTCCTCCAAACAATCTTTACTGAAGTCTTTCAAATAATGTGTGACCTCTGTTTTTGTACTTCTCACAGATTTCGCAGGCTGTCACTACCACTCAGACATCTCTAACACAGACAACTGTAATGGAAACTGTAACTATGGTGACCACCAGAGAGCAAATCCTGGTTAAGCATGCTAAAGAGGAACTCCCACCACCTCCACCCCACAAAAAAAGGCAACTCCTTGTGGATTCAGAAATTAGGAAGAGGTGAGAATCGTCAAGAGACAGAGAGAGAATACTGATAGAGTCTGGACAAAAATGCAAAAATAGTCATTTGACTGCAATATTTTTTCTGTATGCTATTTTGAGCTTAAAATTATTTTTTTGTTCTCTATTGGGGTACCAGCTGATTATTATCTTTCTTCACTCAGCATGGGTTATGGATTATATTGTGCTTCTATTACAGCTATTTAGCAGTATAGGATGTTAATGATTACATTGATACTATTGCATAGTAATTACAGTCAGTTAAAGTCCTTATGTGTGGCATTCGTGGGGATCCCACATGACCAGGATCTTAAAATGTAATGATGGGCAAGCATTCCATTAATTCTAAGATTTTTGTGTTCTTTAAGAAGAATTTTATAATAGTCAAAACACTATTAATGGAGATATTGCCTTCTTTCTAAACTTCATTGTATTCTTCTGGGCTTATGGGTCAGGAGCAAAAATAGCAGTTCTGCAGTGGTAGTTAATATTTGGTGAAACATGCATTATTATTACTTTCAGGTTTTTTCATGTGTAACTCAAGTACAAGTGGCAAGGGATTTTAACACTAGCTAAAGTCAGGAGAAAACATTCTGATGTATTTAAGCAGAATTGGCTCAAGCATTAAGTTTTTAAATGAGGCAGTAAGAAGGTAGATTTCAAATATTCATTGTAAAGTTTGTTTTGGAAATGTTTTTTTGATATTCAGATAAACATGAATTCCAACATAATAGATCTGAGGACTGCAAAGGATGAGAAACTACATTCAGTGTCTCATTTCTATAGACAATATCTTTGTTTAGTTCAATGTGTTTATCAGGACAAGTATTTTCTTGTAAAATACTATTTCACTTACTAAGAAGAATGAAATACAGCAAGAATAGGAGAAATCCGACTTCCTTTTAATTGAGGTTTTATGTTATTGAATTGATAGGTATTTTTTGTACATAGCCATCATACCTCTGCTTAACCATTCTAAAAGTAAGGTTTCTTATTTAGCATCATTATTAGGAATGTTCTAGATGTGATGTAAGAGTGATTCTTATCCTTTTTGTTAAATTGGATAACTGTGTCTATGGAAAATGCATGGTCTAAATAAGTTTGTAGTTAAATTTGAATGAATTTAATTCATGTCCAAAGTCCTCATTTGGAATCTGTTTTTTCCCATATCCTAGGTTACCATTAAATCATGAGTGAGTTATATTTTGCTAATATATTCTCAAGCACTCAAAATGATGCAGAATAATGACTATCAACAGAGTTGCAATTCCTGAATTTGTTGAAGGAATTTTTAGATGGCAGTGTTGTTACTTAGCACTCCTGTTAATGTTTCACTAGTAATGTACAAAGATGTGAAGCAGGATTGAGGCCATGTTGGCTTATATATGACAGTAAACCTTTAGTGTAGCTTGGACCCTATCATGAAAATAGTGATCTGCTTTATTTTGAAATTGAAAAACTAAGAATGAAAGTTTTCCCACAGTTTCAAAGTATTTAAATAATTGGTATTTGAAAACTTTTTACTTCTTTTTTTCCAAACTGAAAGTTTTAGAAGTGGTCTTACTTCATAAGGAAGCAAAGTCTAAGACTACTGTTTGAAAAGAAAGCATTACCTTAGTTAGAACTAAGTGAAGTAGGCTGATTTTTAAAACCTATTTTTTTAATTCTTGAAGAAAATTGTTGCTGTATGTACTATTATAAAACTGGAGACCAATTGGTACAGAAGTTCCAACTACTATATATTTACTGTTAGCATATATTTTCCTTCTTGCTTGTATGCTTTTAATTTGCCTTAATACTGAAAGTAAACTTGGCAGGGTACAGCAGAATACAGACTTCATACTCATCATGCAAGGAGACTGCCTGAGGGCAGGAATTAGCTGGATTATGGGAATTGTTTGTGTTCCTAACTACCTTGGTTTATAGAAACTGATAATTATGTGTTACTACAGTGCTTTAGCTGATGTCTGTCTAAAGCACTGCTATTAACAAGTTTATATATAAACCTGATCAATCCTTGTGCAGAAAATATGATGTATTATCAAATTTGAGACTAGGATTGCTTTTAGATATATTACTGGTAGATTTGCTTCCAAATTTACAGACTGTTAATGATTTTTTACCATGCATGCTAGGTTTTAAGGCTTTCTGATTTGTTTTAATGCTATCTAAAATAAGTGCATTCATCATATAATTTCTGTTTAACTTTTGGATAAGAGTCAAGATGGATAAGAGTCAAGTCACTCTGTACTTCTCAGTCTTTTCCTGGGATGACTTCAGATAATTGAATAAGTTGTGGTTCCTTTTAGATATTTAAAATCAGAATAATTTTAATTTCTGCACAAGTTGTATTTCTACTTTGATTCTCTAGGAGAGAAATCTGAATTTCAGAAGGAAAAAGGGAGTTGTTTTTTTAATACACTATAATGTGCTCTTACTATTGTCTTGTGTACCAAAATTAGTGGATTTGTTTTAATGATGCAATTGCACCAGCACACGAATACTTGACTGATGTGACTCCTGTTCCTGTCAGCAGACCTACATTTTGGGAATGTACAAAGTGTTGGAAATGGCCACAGCTGTGCAGAAAGATGAATGATGGTTATATTATCTGAAGGCAGTGTTTCTCCATTCAGATAATCAGAGAATTTCTAACTGAACAGAGAAAACACCAAACCCCACATTGTATGTACCTTTAGTCTCTAGAAAGTCCAAGTGGGTGTTTTACAGTGGGAGGACCAGTCAATAAATAGCTTCAGAAAAACACTTCGAGATAAGATTAAACTTTGGGGAAGAAGTTTCAGGGTTAGAATAACAGTTTTTGGTATGGTTTTTAATGAATATGTAAAAATGTAATGTTGGAAATGAACACATTTTATGGTATGCTGTTGTCTTTCCCAAAGACAAGAAAATACAAGTTTATACGAGATAATCAGCATAATACTGGAAGAAGAAGAAAGCTCATCTAAAAATTTGGGTAAAATATCTTTGTTCACTAGTGACTAGACACCTTTTGATTGATTTTTTTTTTTTTTTTTTTTTTTTTTTTTTTTTTTTTTTTTTTTTTTTTTGAGAAAAAATCATTGCATTCCCAAACAGCCAGTCATTTATTTTCTGGGTGCAATGTTAGCCACAAGATCTCTCAGGGATTTTTGTTTGTGTTCAGTTGTAGCTGCACCCAAGCATGAACAAAGCCCATAGTGCTGCATGCCTTTTGATTTTTAAAAATAAATTAAAAGAACGGGGATTCTCAACCTACCTCTCCTACATCATTATGTATTGTGTGTTTTTACAACCAAAATTTTCTCTGAGCACTTAACGACTAGTAGTTGATGGTTATGTACTCTTCAGTTTTAGTTTGATAAAAAACCCCTGGCGATTACTGAAGGCTCTTCAGAACCTTCCAAAGGTGAATAACCAGCTTGTGTTGGCTGCTTTCTGCAGTCACAGTACAACACACTGTGTGCTGTGGCTCAGTATTTTTAAGCCTGGGAGGGAAAGACACATTAGGGGCTGAGGCTTTTTGGAGATGGTGAATAATGCTCCCAGGTTTTGCCAGTTTCTTTCACCTGTTCTCAGACTTTAGTTGGTGTTGTTTCTGTAAAGGAGTGTGCTTGAAATAAATTCATCAGGCCCCATTGCCAAAAGTTTGGAAAGATTTGTGCTCTAGATTCACTTTTCTGTGAACTACATATTTTAGATACTAGATACTAATGGAAGGAAGAGTGGTTTGAGTACTCAGTGAATATTGTATTGGTGTACTCTGTAAGAGCACAGCTTCCAGTTACTAAGCCAAGGAGAAAAAAAATGGATGGCTAAGATTGAGGCATCAAACTATCTAGCGTGTCAAGTGTTTTATCAAGACTGAAAGTATTTAAACTGAAAAAATTAAGAGGAAGAAATTTGAGTTGTAGACCAATAACATCCACAGGACTGAATGTCACATTTCCATTGCTTTTATTTCCTGTGGCACAAATGCATGGGAAGGAAGCTGGTGGGGTTTTTTTGCTTCATAAAGCAAGTTTTTTGCCATTAGTGGAAAAAAGTAGAGATAAGAACCAGATTTTTTTTCTTATTTCTTTTCCCTCCATTCTCCCTCCCCCAAAATCTAAAACTGCTTCAGGACTAATGCTTCAAAATGTCAGAATAACTCAAGTGAGTTACGTTCTGTTACTAGTCAAAGAAAAGCTCCTTTTCTCACAGGAATCAATTTGAAACTGAGAATGATAAAACACTTTGAGGTGTATAATAAAATCTTGAAAGGTATGTTTTAGGATTAGGGCTAGAGATAAATGTAAAACAGCTAAGGTTATAGTATTTAAAAAAACTTGTAAGTGGGAGAAAGGGATGCAAGATAACATACTTATTTTCATGGTATTTTCATACTCTGGGGGAAAAAAGGTCAGTTGCATATCATAGAAAAATCTGAAAACTACTCTGATCATGCTAAGTTTTTAAATAGCAGAAAAATAAGGTATGGTTAATATTTAATTGAAACATAGTTGTAATATTAATATGCTTCAAAAACGATCAAATATACCTTTCTTTGCAATTTGGTAAATATTTTTTACATGCTTCCTATGATTTCCAGGGAAAGTCTACTTGTCATAATATTATTATTGGTATCATTTTAATCTGAAGATTTGAAAGAGGCTCGATGCTCTTTGAAGAGCAAGGTGTGTTAAAACAGGATGGTTGCTCCATCTAGTGGTTTTTTTTTTTTCATTTAACAAGTGTTAAATGAACTTTTTAAAAAAAGAGAAGCCCTCACTTTTTTGAAAATTATTATATTTGGGATTGAAATCCTTCATTATTTGGAAAAGTTTGGATTTTTGTAGAAAAAAAATTCAAAGAAAAAAATTATGGTGACTTTGTAATGGTCTATTGTTTCATATATCCCATTTCTTTGCAATGAATTATGTTGGTCAGGACTAAATGGTGATTCCTTAGCACTTTTACAGCCCCTCCACTGGGTTTTTGGCCCTTATTCTCTTACAGAAAAGCATATTGTGCTCTAGTATTGTTATCTAGTGATAGGTAACAAATTCAAAAAGAAGAATGTCATGTCTTCAATGTTCCTGGTGGTTTTTGATTTCATTATGTTTGTAGCAAATTCCAGAGGAAAGGAAAAAGTGACTGAGACTCAACAGAATAGTTTTCTGTTGCTTAGAGGGGGAATAATTAATAAACATTTTCATTTGAATTGTAAGAAGAATGGGTATGTTGGGGTTTGTATACATGGGCACTTCTTAGTTCTTACTAAGCATTTCTCCTTTATCCTTTTGGTGAAGTAAGAAATGCTTTAGTGACAAATAAATGGAACTTATATTCTTCACATTTAGCACCTAAAATTACCTGCAATTTTATCATAGTGGTAGCAGTCAGCACTTGCTACAGGCTGTGATGATTTGGTTTAAGTGCTCTGTATCCGATAGTTCTAGTGAAATTTCTTGGGATTTATTTGGTATTTCCTTTCTTGCCTTGGTATACATTACAGAAATGCACTGCTCATAATGTCGATGAGGCTAAACTTAACAGTATCACAAATGCAGAGGGAGGCTCAAAGTGTCATTCCAAAAGGAAATAAAATTATTTGATAACTAATCCTAAAACAACAGGAAGTTAAAAATATTTGTTGGATAAATTGGCTGTTGAATTAGAAGATAAGAACTAATGGCTCATCAACTACAAATACAGAGGAAGAGAAACAGCAGGCAAATAGATCAGAATAATTCTTCCAATGGGCACCATGTGCTGTAAAGTTGTTCTTTGATATGTTTTAGGCAGTGAAGAGCTACAAGCTGAGAAAGACCTCTGGCGAGCTGAGGGTTTCAGTCCAGACATGGAAATGAAATAATTCAGTGAAGTGGTTCTTGGATCAAAGTTGTATCATTCCCTGCCAACTCAATGTGTAGGCAAATGGTTTTATGTCTACCCAAGACTCGCAGTGGTGACAGGCCTGCTGTGATTTTTGTTTGGGGAAGGATGGAAATGAATGAGCAAAGGAAATTGTCAAGCAGTTTCTGTCTTTTAAAAAAAATAAAGTACTGAAACCACTGTCTGTCCATGGTAGCAGTAGCACGGTAATGTAGTTTAAAGATGAAATTCATTCAGTTTAGAGAAAAGATTATGTACCATGCTGGCCACACGACAGGAAGGTACTTCATGCCTCATATTCCTATGTGAACTTGTTCAATACTGAATTTGTTTATAAATCTACTTACTCAAAGCATATTTAAAAAGCATTTTCATATTTTTAATCTATGCTGGTCACATTTTCATGGAACATTCTCCACAAATTGATTTTCTGGATCATCCTGAGACATATGTCCGCTTCAGATCTCCATTCCAGAGTTTCTTACTACATCACCATGTATTTGTTAAAAATTGATTCCTTGTTCTGGTTTTCTTTTTATTTATTAAATACATTATAAACCTCACCTTTGAGATATTTCAAAACTTAATTTCTTCACGTTTTTCTCTGCATGGAATTTGCAACCCAAATACCCACCAGTATAATAGACTCTTGCCCTACTAGAAGTCCCCTATCTAATAAAAAAAAACTTAGGGAAATGACAGAGTAATAAGAGTTAATTTGTTTATATTTTACAATAAAAGCAAGTCTCCACTTGAACTCAGCAGACATGCGCTGGCATGTAAAGAAAGGGCTGTGGGACCAGTAAAAATAGTATTTCTCTTATGGAACAGCAGAAGAAAAATCTAGGTGGAAAACAAAAGCATGAAGAATAAATCTACTTCGTCAAATAGAATTTTTAGGTGGGGAGCATACCAAAGTACTTGTTAAATCACAACTTATTTAGAGTAAATTTTCAAGCCATTTTTGGTTTAGTATCTTCCATTAATCTAGTCTTACAAATTCTACCTGAGCTGAAATTTTTTGGGACAGAAAGGCAGTCTTGCACTATTTTATGTCTAAAGTATTCTTGTTCCAGAGCGATTTAAAGACTCTATATTTTGATATCAATCTAGAGCTAATATAATTCCTACCTGCAGCTGTGCTCAGAAAGGAAGTATCCAATCACTAAAGCAGAATGATTAAATGCCGTTTCTAACAGTTTTTTCCTCCTTTTACATGAGATAAACATGACAAAGTGGTAGGTTCTTTGTCTCACAAGGTAAAATCCTTAAGTCTTAAATCTTAAAATCTTAAGTCTTAAGATTTATCTTAAAGGTATTTATGTACTGCAAAAAGCTACTTAGACTTAACTTCTGTTCATTTTAGTTGTTTTCTGCCCCCCTCTCTATTGCCCTTTTTTGAACAGGAGGCTTTGTTTCTGAAATTATATTTATCTCCAGAAGAAAGTGCAAGTGACAGAGCAGTCTGTTACGTGATATCAACTTTGTCATATCAGACAATCATATCATATTATTGCTAACACTGGTCACCATCTGATGGCTCTTATTCCTAATTATTTTGTTTTACTGTCAAAACTATCCCATTCCTCTTCCAGGTGTTGCAGAGGAAATGGCTAAATCTTTTTTTTTTTTTTTTTTTTTTTAAGCACTGAACTCTGATAAACATTTTTCTGTCCATTTTCAACCTGCACCAGGATAAGACCAGGGTTATTGTTCAGATAGTTGGTCTCACTAATTCTACTTGCCTGCAGCTTCAGAATGGAACAAATGCCAGAACTCATACAATTTTACCTTCAGTCAAAGAACTTTAGTACTCAGGGACTGGTAACCTTCATTGTTATCAGATGTCTGGCGTTTTGTGATCATCAAATATGCAGTTATTATTTGTAGAAGAGAGGATAATATTTCATTTCAAGAATTGCAGTTGATTTAATGGTCAGAAATAAAGCTGAAGTAGGAAGCTCTTAACTGACTGTGGAGTTCGTATTAAGGAATTAGGATCTGTTACCAGTACAGACATCCCTTGAACCATCTGGGAATTTTATTTTGTGTTTTGCCTTAGAATTTGTAGTTCTTTATAAAATTGAAGTTTTCTTCCACTTTCATTACTTCAAAGTCACATTTATTACTTGAATGAGTATTCAATTAGTATTATCAGGAATTTTTAATCAAAATTATTCCTAAGAGTTTATAATTTGACTGTGGAATATTTGACTGAGATTAAGGTGGTGTGTGGTTCTTTTTCTTTTGCTTTCATTATTTATGAATACAAAGAATTGCAGTGGAGAAGGAAAAAAAGAGAAGCTCATAAATATTAGCTTGAGCATGGAGCTCTTTCTTGTATTCATTTTTCATTTCTGTATATGTAGATTTATGTAGCCCAGAGTTTTGCCTTACGTCCTTGCATTTTAGAAGCATAAACACTTGTATAAATTAAGTGTATTTTTATAAAATAATTTATTTCTTCCAGGAGTATAATTGTTTTTCAAGTTACTGGTTTTAGTAGATTTTCAGTTGTATGCAAATGATACAACCTATAGTCACAAAGGAAACTGAAAAATACAGCTCGAGTTTTTTCCCCCCCAGGTCTTTCTGCTTTATTGTGTTCACTGTATTGCTGCAGAAGAAAAGGCAGCTGCAAAAGGGGTATAAATATTAGAACATAGAGTGCAATAAAGAAATGCAATCAGACAGATTGGCACAACTGACAAAAAAGTATTGTCTGAAGCTTTTTGTTTTAAAAACTACAGTAGATACTGAATCACAATTTGAAATTTCTAGACATTAGTAATTTCAATATCTGCATTTTGAGACATCACCTGAAGAGTGGTCAACACAAATTAAGAACAGGTTTAAAGGAGATTCATCTGAAAGAATCCAGAATGTAGTAAAGAGGGCTGAGAGGTTTTTATCTTCTTTTCTTCTTGTTAGATTAATGCATGAGAGACAGAGTTTTCGTGTTCGGACTCAGTTGTTTATTAATTATTATCTGAAGTACAGTCTCAGAAGTTGTGAGTTCTACCTGACAAGGTAGAAAATGGCTCTGTCTCTAACTCTTCCCATGGTCTTTTAAGCACTAATTATCCAATAATGAGCTATATTATTTATATTTTATCCCAATAACCAACCACCCGAGGTTCGCAATGCAGACCTTTTCACCCAATTACAAAAAACCACCCAAACCCATGTGGAAGAAGGTGAAAGAAGAAGAACTTAGCCAACAACCCAAACCCTCCATCTTGCTTTATATATATTACTGTATACTAAAATCTTTAATCTTAAGTTTTGCACCCTATGGTATCACACACTTCCATTCAAACTACACACCCTCAACCCCAATGCTGTCCCTTAATTTCAGGAGCCTGTTCCACAGCCTCAGGTCACATGTAGTTCTTACTTGAGGGTCAGTGCCTTTTAGCACAGAAAGCCTGAAATTCTCAGCCTCCAGTATTCCAGAAGAGGGCTGCAGAGTAAAAACTAGTTATAAATTAAGTGCAGAGAGTGGGGATCTTAATTTTGGTTTCTAAACTTTAACTGTGTGAAATTATACTTTACTTGTTGATTAGTGATTACATTCTACAACAAATTTGATCTAATCAGAAAAAGCTTCTTTCTGCTTGAATTTTCTGCTTGAATTTCATTCATAATATTATTATCACTAGCTGGGACAGCAATCTCACAGGTCTGAAGGCTGCATTTGGTCAGTCAGACAGGCCTTACATCCTCAGCTCAGCCAACAGGACTTGTGGTACTCTTTCTTCGCTGATAGACAGTTGTTTCATATCTTCCAAAAACATTAGCCTGAAAAATTAGAGTGCTTATTGTGAAAATTATTGCGTCTGTTCAGCTGTCAAATCAGGTCTTGAAAATGAAAAGTATTTCTATGTTTCTAAATTATAGAGTGAACAGTTTTATGAACTCTCTGATGAGATACAAGAGTTTAAGACTGGCTTTTGCTGATAGAAATTGCTGTTTATTCACTTGTTCAAACAACCATGTTTGCTGCTAGTGCTGTTTTCAGAAACTGTGGAAGCTGAAAGTCTTGTTGCACTTTCCTGTCTCTCAGGTTTGACTCGGACACCACGGAGCTGCACAGCTGGATGACCCGCTCCGAGGCCGTGCTGCAGAGCCCCGAGTTCGCTGTCTTTAGGAAAGAAGGGAACCTCTCAGACCTCAGAGAAAGAGTCAATGTAGGAGAAACTACTCATATACATGTCTCTTAGTCCATATTAGTTTGTCAAAGTGCTTTCAGAGTCCAAGTTTAAATTATTTCAAATGTAGACTGACAAGTATTGATTGTTCAAGATGAATTTAGAAGTGTTCGCTGTTTCTGTGAGTTTCAGATTTTGGCACCAACATTACTACACAGGCTGTCTGAACACATAGATTGTTGTTGATGCTTTTGTTCATACATATTCATATTTAATTAAGGTGTTCTAGATTCATAAAAGTTTTAGGTAAAGTTATACCAAAAGCTATATATAATCTCTTAAATATACAACATCATTCTATATTGACAGCTTAATTTGATGTTATACATGCATAAACTTAAGAATGTGAAAAGTGTCATTGGAGTGGATGCTAAAGAAAATCAATATCGATTTCCTTTCACAGAGCTGTAAAATATATATGACAATCATGAGTTTCCACAGAGCTTTCATTGCTTTGGGTTTTTTTTTACTCTATTGTAGTGCCATATCAGAACCAAACCCTGTTCTTTCCTGCCAAAGTGAACAGTTCTGCACTGCTTAAGAAGTAGCTTTGTTTGTGTGTTTGTGTATGTCTGTGTCGCAGACTGAATTAACCCCTTGAAACCTTGAAAACTAAACTGCTAAAAGTTTTCTTTCTTTTTTTTTTTTTTTGGAGATCAATGAAACAATGCCCATCTTTTCCAAATAAGAGAATGGGGTGCTTTTTATAAATATCTCAGGTTGTAACATAGTATGTTATGGAACATCATTAAAACCTGTGTTGATACATGCTTCTAGAACACAAAGAGATGAAACAAAGTTACTGCATTAAATTCAGATTTGCTGCTGGTTTTTCTCATTTTCTCCTTTTCCATCGTAAGTCAGCTATGATAAGATTGAGCAACATGGAATTTTATGCCTGTAAATGTACATTTTTAAATTCTACGTTGAATTCCAAGTTTCTTGCAATAATTTTAATTGTTTATATTGTCATTATTGTTATTAATTAACATTTATTAACTATGAAAATTACACATTCCAATGGAATATCTTGAATTAATTCATGCCACAACTTCATGTTATGTGAAATATACATAAACATACATATATATATGCAGACTGGATCAAATACACAGGGTAGATTTGATGGGTTCACATGTTTTCACACTGAGTTAGTAGTATTTATCTAATACATTCATAGATAGGCAGTTAATTTTCCAAGTGCTCCAATCTAAATTTTAAAAGAAAGAAATAATAAAAAAAACCCCAAAATACTCATCAGCCCTTCATATATTAACATTTTGAGGAACATATTTCATGGATGAAAATTAGCTCATCTTGACCTACAAATTACCCAGGCTACCCTCACTGTCAGGTTTCCCATTGATTCTACTTCATATTTTCTAAGACTTTGTAAATGCATTAAAGGATCCAGAAACCATGGTTCACCTTCTTTCTTTTTTTTGCTTTTGAGAGGTGGTGATTGCTGCAAGTGAAGGGGTGAGTGACCCACAGATCTCCTCTGGTCTCCACTGGAATTCCTCTAGCTCTTGCCTTGCCTTTGCTGGAGCTGTGGAAGAACACTGGAGCTGGGAGGCCACCACCTACCACATTTATCCAGATCTCATCTCAGCTGGTGAAAACACACATAACACTGGAGAAAGATGTGTGGAGTTTGACCAGTGCATGAGCATTTAAAGCTTTAATTCCAGACACTAAAGATAGCAGGAGATATTCCAGATGTTCCTTTGATCTCCTTGGAAATTAAATAAATGAATTGATAACAAACAAATTTCCAGCTATTTTTTCAGTAAAGCAGTGCAGAAAAGAATTTGTTTTGTATCAAGAGAGGTCTGAGACAAACCAGTAGTTCTAAATAGATGTAAGAAATCTATTTGTATCCTCTAAATAGATATAAGAAATAGATATAAGAAATCGATATATCTCCTTCATTAGCATTGGGAATATTTTTAAGGACCAAGACCTGTTTTAATTTCACAGAGTGTCACTGCTTTAAAAATGAATATTTTATAGAGAAAATCAAGTTATGTTTAGAAGTTTCTAGTTGCTATAAGGGAGAAAACATTCTATTACATGTATTAATTTGAAAGTGAGAACTCTGAAAGATGGCACTTGACAAGTGCTACATGGATTGTGTTGAATGGTTTTCAGTTAGCTCAAGTCTTTGAAGGCACTTTTTTAAAAAGTAAAGAAACTATCAATTTTTTTGAATGCCAGTTTTTAAAACTTGTCCTGACCTGACTTTTGTTGTCTTTTCTTGTCTCAGTCTCCATCCATAAAATGAGAGACAAAGCAGAAAGTACTGTTCAGTTCATTGATTTAAACAGTTTCATTGCTGCTTGCTAACACTTTTATTTATTAGTTCTCTCAAAGTGAACCTCAAATCAATGGAAAATAAGATAGTGTGTGTTTTAACATATTATAAAATCTCTAGGAAAGTTGTAGAAGGCATATAAAAAGAGAATGAAATGCAGAAAGGAAAACATATGTGAGAGATAATTGAAATAGATTTTATTGTACTGTTGTGCTTTAAGCCCAGCTGGCAACTAAGCGCCACACCTGCTCACTTCCCCCCACCACCAAAAGTACAACTTGTAGGTTGAGATAAGAATAGTTGAATTAAACTAAGTAAAATATAATAATGATAGCAAATAATAATTCAGATAATAGGAAGAAAAAACCAAGCAATTAATGCACAATGCTCACCACCTTCTGACCAAGGCCAGACCCATTTCCTGAACCCAAATAAGTCCCCTTCCAGGTAACTCTCCCAGTTTATACATTGAGCACATCATTCTGTGGTGTGGAATATCCCCCCCGGCCAGTTTGGGTCACTTGTCCTGGCTGCATTCCCTCCCAGGTGTTTTTTGGTTTTTTTTGGTTTTGTTTTTGGTAAATCACTGGCAGAGGATGAGATACACCAATAAAAGTTCTTGACTTATGATAGGCACAACTTAGAAAACCCAAAAGATGAGTGTTATCAATATTATTCTCATAATGAATCCAAAGCACAGCACGGTCCCAGCTACTAAGAAGAAATTCAGTGTCCTAGCCAAAACCAGGGTGTGCACTGACATCCACAGTCCTACCCCAGTGTTGTACTCATACATGCATTCATGTGAACATCTACACACTTGCCCTTACTTTTTCATTTACGGGCTTTTGCCCATATGATCACATAAAATTGGTTTATCACAGAATACTTGTGCTTGGCTGATGTCAAGATTGTCCTTTATTCCCTACCATAGTACTGAGGCCTAGAGCCTTTTTGTGATGACTTTCTTTTCTGCTGTTCTTTTGGGGACAGATTACTAGTTTTAGATTGTTTTGGTTTTTTTCTTTTCTTGTGGCAGCTTGCTCCTGCCCATCATTTTTCATGGATGAGAGGCCACTTCCATAAGATTAAGTGGAAGTGCATCTGCTGCATCATAGAGGGACAGAGATGTCGGAAATGAAATCCACAAGGAAATCTCTTTTGCCATCACTGATGATTCATAAAGTGCAAAAGCTTGCTCCCATCCCAGCTCAGAGGAATCCTGGGGGAGACAGAGCCAAGAGAAGGCTGGATGAAATGCAGTGACTCTGTTTGCTAAGCCAGCTGCTTCAGATCCTGGCAGGAAATTAGCCTTTGGCAGATGTATTATGTAGCTTGAATATATTAGATATGTGCAAAAAGTCCATTCCTATGTCTGGGGAGAAGAAAAATATTTATATCCCTTCCCTGATACAGAAGAAAGATATTTACCTTACCTGGGCAGGGAGACTGCAAAGCCATAAGAACAGAAGTTTCATTTCTGAACAGCCATACTCCTAAATAAAAAAAAGACATCCAAGCATTAATGTAGTAAATATTTTTATACTGCATCCCACCATAAATATTCTGCACTTAGCATGTGTATTTTACTAAAATCAGACCTAAGAATGACTCAGGACTTCTATGTTTTTCTAAGCTATAATGAGCTCTCAGTATTGCAACTTGAAATATGTGAAGGTTCAAGTGCAAAAAACCTCCACAATTACAGGTAGTAAATCCTATTTAGTAAATTAGATATGATACTATCCAACAAGAAACTGGAAATAAAAATGCTTGAAAGGAGTTTTGGTTTGCCAAGAAGAGGCACCTAGAAATTCAGGATCAAAGATAAACACAAGGAACAGCTGTAAGGGAAAATGTCAGATATCCTAGACAATTAAATTTGTTCTCTTGGCATTCTCAGAAGCCCCATTCTCATATGTTTGTTTTGTTTCAGTGACCTTTTCCAGGCATGCTCTGTTGGGCGTGGATATTTGAGAGCTGAATCACTGTCAGAGGTGGTGATGATAATTTTGGCAGCTCTGCCCTCAGGGGTGATGGGTCACCATCACAGGAGGTCAGGGGATGCTGCCACCCTGCATCCTTTCACAGAGCTCTCAAGGAAGCATGTTGATTTGATATATGAATAACATTCAAATTTCTCCAGCCATCAGTATTTTCTAGGTTATGAAGTCATTAACTGCGAGCTAAAATCTCAAGGTCAAATAAAATGTTTAGATTTGTAAAAATAGCCCCTTTGCCTTTGGCTAGCTAAAGGTGAATTTATAATGTTTTCCAGTCAATTAAAACTGGAATATAATGCATTTGCATTGTCTGTTGCAAGGTAGTCCAAAAGAGAATTAATCTCTGCTTGGAAAAAAGTGTGTAAAGTTAACCTTTCCCTCTAATATTGTTTGTTGGTTTGGTTTGGTTTTTTTCTGAAAAATCTTTTACAGAAAGCAAAGAGAGTTTAAAAAGGGGAGAGGTTATATATTTGGGATATTTTGATGTGGCTTAGCCACTATTGTCAAAAAGTGTCTATTACAATGTAAAGAATTTAAGTTTCAAAACTTCACAAATCCCTTTAAAATTGTCCCATTCTACTGTGCCATAAATGAACCTGGATCAACAGTATCGTCCCCTTCAGTAAAAAAAGAAAATGGAGAAAACAGAGCCAAAGAGATAAATGAGAGTGTTTCCCAGGACTACTCCATTCATTTCTAGGCACTTGATACAGGGTTATGGAAGTATTTCTTCTGAGGATCTTAAAAACCCAAGACACAATTTGCAGGTTTGGCAAAGTGTACAGACTAATGGCAGGAACATGTGGTCAGTGTTTTGAGTACCTGGAGTGAATTTCCTCCTTTCTCCCCACATCACATCATTTCTCTTTGTGCGGGACCAAGAGTTCTGTCTCTCCTCCTTTGGTTATCACCCTGCTTCCTGTGTGTGTTTCTCCCGTAACCAGAGTTAGACCTTCATTTGCATAATCTATGTCAATTACATAAAAATGAATGGAGAAAAATTGCTGACAGAAAGTTTGATATGTGCAAAATATTTTATGTTTATTTAAGGACCCCACACATAGTTCTTATATTTTCTACCAGGACCTGGGAACTTGAATTTTTCAGGAGAGAAGCAGACATTTCTCCATGTTTTCCTGCACACATAGCATATGCTGGGCAGGGAAGAGTTGACTTCCACAAGCTTTTATGTCATATCATTTTTTATATTTTAAGAAGATAAGTTTTAGCATATTATATGAACTTTTTTATGATTTGTTTCTGCTCACTACAGTTATACACATGATGATTGCACACCTGGTGTTACAGACGGAGTAAAATTATTTTCAGTATATTTTAGTGTTTTAATGATTCCTTTGAGTTCTCAGTAGTTATTCTCATGTTAATTATATCTGGCATTATAGACAGAGTATTATTACTTAAGATTGTGTAAGAGATTCTGGAACTCTGCAGAGAGTTAATTTACTTTTTTAATTTGGGAAATAGTTAAATTGTTCCGTAGAATGGTATAAGATTTTATTGACCTACAAAAATGAGAGATAATTCAGTCGTCTGTAACTTATTGGGATTAAACTTCATAATATTTCAATGGTCATTTAGTTATGTGTTAAAGGTATGTTTCTAAGGTACAAAATACTTCACTGTTCTCTAAATTTATTTTCTTTATATATTTTATTTATCCAAAATTGTTTTAGTTACAGTATTAAAAGGGATCTTGGAGATATTGTTAGAAAGCCTGCTGTTTAACAATTTCTGCATGCACAAATGAATAGCAGTTGTAGGTAGGCTGAGGAAAAGTGTGAATTTAATTGAAAATTTCTCACACAAGTTTCTGTGTCTCCTCACATACGAAGTCTTCCAGGGAGCTGCTTGTAAAACTGAAGATGTTTTAAACATCACATTTTGATAGTTATTTTATTAAGAGAGTTCATTCAAAGGTGTTTTTGTTCATTCCATATGGATGTAATAATCTGTTTGAAAGATAGTAGTTCCAAATTTAATTGTATAAGGTTATTTTACGAAATGCATTCTTAGACACCAATTTGAGCTTTCTTTTCAGTTTAAGGAACCTTTTTGAAGTCATGCAGCATCTACCTTTGCTGTGGAAATAAATGGTGACAGGGAAGCCCAGTGGGGTCAGCCAACCTGGGAAACTGCAACTAGGGCCAAGTGTTATGTTTCCAAATACATTGTGTAGGATTTGGGGGGATATACCCTCTTGTGTGTGTGTATCTGCTGCAGGAAAGCAAAGGGCTTGATTTATGGGACACTGTGTTGGTCAGATCTCTGGGAGATGTGTAGTCTGTTTTATTTTTGGTATCAAACTTGACTGTGGGCTCGTGTTGTATCTTTGAGCTTCTAAATTACACCTAAATTATGCAATTAATTTAGTTTAAAATCAATGAAGTGGTTTCATGGTTTTAATTACAAGACAGCATTGATGTGCTCTCAGATCTAAAATGAGTTCACTTTCCACCAGTATTACTACTGACCCAAAATGATATTTAAATTTAGATTCCTACTATATCTTCTAATTTTAGCAGCTTGCCTTTTCTAGGCCTTACTTGCTGGTCTGAACATTAGTGAGCAATTTTTGTGTACAGAAAAGTGAGTCAAGAGTATTAAGTACAATACATAATGAGAAGCCTGTATTAAATCTGCAGTTAATTCTTCTTCTTAATAACCCATATATGGGTGTCTGCTGCATGTGGTCTTATATATGCATTTTGCAGTTGGTTTTTTGTTATCAAACAAAATAGTACTATAAAAAGCCAGATTTTGTATGGGTTTGATACTGTAGAATGCTGTGAATCCCTGTGATTTGGTGAGAATGGTCAATTGTTGCTTTTACCATGAAAAGGAGCAAATCTATTCTTCCACAAGGCATTTCTGTTGAATGAATATTTTCTTTCTGAAATATTGTGCTTCAAATAGCTCTTACTTTCTGTGTCTTTAATGTGTGAGTAAAATACTGATTTTACATTTGTGTCATTTTTCAGCTCTGTTGTGTTCTGTCTCTCAGTTTTTGTATTTGGCTTTGACTTTGACTCCCTTCCTGGTGGGTTATGGTACCTGCTGCTTTCATTGCAAATCAGGGGGCAATCAGGGCAATATGATGGGTTTAAAAACTCTCAAGAAATCAGAAGACATCACTGAGATTAATTACTTTCTTGTTCAAAACCCCTCTGTTGAAATAATCACCTTTCCTGTCGTGCTGCAGGCCATCCAGCGAGAAAAGCCCGAGAAGTACAGAAAACTGCAAGATGCCAGCAGATCAGCTGAGGCCCTGGTGGAACAGATGGTGAATGGTAATTACATGGGAGTTGCTTGAGATAATCTTCTTAGGGATTTGATAAACGAACAGGTTCATGTTTATCACAAGAATTATATTAGCACATACTGTCTAAATGGAACGGTAAAGTGATATTGCCTCATATTTCTTTTATTATTTCTGAGTGTTATATCTGTTAATTAGAAGAGAAAAGAAGTATTACCACTTTAGGACTATGCAAAGAAATGTGTTAGAAACTCACAGTAATGAATTGTATATTAACAATCGGTTCTGTGCAGAGACTTAAGTTGTAATCTTATTTTCTGAGTTCTCTAAGCTTTGAAGTACATTAACACATCTGAGTTAGACAGCTCCAAAGGCATTACTTTAACCAGTTGTGGAAAAATACTTCCTGAATTTTAATATACAATGTATGTTCTGTAATATACATATTTCTGTAATGTTCTGTATGATAGAAAATATAACACTTTATTGGGATTTGAAAAAAAGAAATTTGGCATTTGGTTTTTCGAAGATAGTAATTGTCAAAATTTATACAACTCTTGAACAAAGAAAAATAGGTGCAAGGGTTTTGTCTTGTTTGTTTGGGGTTTTTTTTACCCAAACAAATTATTACATTAAGCCATTCTTTTGAACCTTTAAACAAGGGAAAAACAAAAACCAAATGTAAATGAAAGTACTGTAACTCATACCATTGTTCTTAATATCAAAGAATGTCTTGCCTTGCTATCAATAATTAACATGGGCCAACATCCATCATACTGATACGGTTACTGAAATACAGATGCTGAATAACCTGATATTTGGAACATATTTTTTATTTTAAATTGTTACAAGGAATAACCAATAATTAAATTGCTGAAAGTGAAATGGTTTAAGTCTGAGGTACTAACTGGTCAAGCTAAAGAAATTTGGTGGAATCCTATGATGACTTTGCTTAAGTATGAAGGTGTGAAGTTTTAAAAGAGACCATATTATTGTGTAGGACATATTTAATATCATTACTGTAACAATTGCTGCAATGAGTCCTTTCCCAGGCTCTCTGTGAGAATAGACTGAAGACAGTCTGGTAACATCTGCACCATGTTTGAAATAATTTGGGCACTTTCCCATTATTGATTATATAAAAAGTTTGGATTTTTTTTTTTTAAGTGTTTTCTGCCTCAGAGAACTGGTTGTACATGACTTTTAGGGAAGTGTCTGAAATTTGCATGCTGACACATTGAGGTTCCTATTTTGGGCAGAATCTGTCTAGGGCATATTTAGCCATTCCCCACTCTTTGATTGGACCAGTGCAGACCTGCAGCTGAAGAATTCCAGTTCATTTTCTTTGGATTGTGTTGTACTTTCTTACTACTATCTTAAATGATGCTTACATTGCACTATGGTGCCTACCCTGTCACATATCAAGTAGACTAAATTCTGTCTTAATTATTCTCATGGGGTTTTTACTCAAGACTCTGTTTTTCTCACCCTCAGTCCATGGGTCCATTCTTATTCACAGTTTACATGTGGCTAGATGTGTATGTAAATATTTCCAGTATTTCTCAAATCACATCTGATTTTTGGGAAGCACATCTTCCAACTGGGTGGCAGTCACAGGGCAGACTATCAGCATGACTTTATCAACTTCTTCAACTTTGTCAGCTGCTCTGAGGTCTGTGTCATGCAATTTATTGTAGTAGCCCTGGTAGCAAAAATGTTCTAGTGTGTCTGACAGGTTAATTGGCTGTGAAAATGAAGATCTCTTATTGTCATGGCTTTAGGGAGGAAACAATCCCTTTGAAAAGAGAAACAATTCCTCTGGACTTGAAACCTTGGATATTTATGGGGCTTTCAGCTGCTCCACTAATGCAAAGGCAGTTTGAAGGATAGCATTTGGAATGGTTAATTAATGCAGTAATTACCAGCAGCAGAGAGTAGAACAAAAAGTTAACGTTAGTTGGTGAGAACTGTGAGATGATTTTAACAAAGAATTGGCAAATGGAGTATCTTGTGAGATGCTCCAAGTTACTCCTTGAGGCTAGAGGAAGTTAACTGCCATTGTAAAGCCATGAATTTGAATACAACATACTTTTGAATATTTTCTATTTATCTTTTCTTCCAATCATTGTGATCTAATTGCGATTAATGGTTGCAATTTAGTTCAACTGAAACTGAACTAAAAGTTAAGTAAAAACATTAACTTAACTTTAAAACTTCATCTCTAACTGTAATAGAGTTACTCAGCTTTATATTTTCCACAGTATTTCAAGTAAGTTTCTAGTTTGTGTCTTGTGTAAGGTAATTTTGTTGTTGTTGTTGTTGTTATATTTACTAAGAACAAGAAAAAACATTTGCTGAATCTCAAATAATGTTTAGTGGAACAGCCTATTCCTTCAAACCTTCCTGTTCCAGTGCTGGAACTCTTTTCCATAAAATGGGAAGGAACTAAAAGTAATTCATGTGCCTGTATGGATTTGTGAGAGATCTGCAGTTTAACATCTAGTGGAAGGAAGATGTACTATGTTGTTTTAATGAAAAGCCTTTCTAACTACCACAACTTATGGATCAAAAATGATGATGCTCTCATTTTTCCTCTTCAGGAAAATGAGTCAGTGATTGCATTGATGATCGTCATGCATTTGCAGTATAATCTGTAATTAAAAGACCACACAAGGCAAACAGATTTAAGGCATAGATCAGTTTAGAAGTCAAGTGATGACAATTTTAATTGTATTGTTAATTTTTACTTATTCTGTGTCAATTAGATCTGGACTAATTAGATTCCTTATGATTCCAATTATGCTGGCACTGAATTCCTGGTTTTACTTAATATGTAAAATATTCTTTCTCTTTGCTCATAAACGAGATTCTGTGTAACAGATGAAGAGTCTAAAAAGATGAGATCTCTGGTGGATTAGAAGGCGAGTTCAGACTGGTGGTGATCTCCATTGTTGTATCTTTTTTTTTTTCTTTCTTTTTTTTTTTTTTTTTTTTTCTTTTTTCTTTTTTCTTTTTTCCTGTGATAGGTAGGAGAAGGAATAAGTAAACAAATAAACAAACAAAACAAAACTAAAAAAAAGAAAAAACACACTAAAACCCCCAAAAAGCACAAAAATCACACCACAGGATTCTGGAGAGAATTGGACTGGCTTGTTTAGGGTTTAATTTACTTTTTTTTTCATAGCAGGGGGAAATATTCTGAGGAAACATTTACACAGGACGCTCCTCTAGCCTTATGTAAACACTGTCAGCCACTATCAGCAAAAGTATTTCACACTGGAAATATCTGCCCTCTCCCACAGCATAGCTGTGTTTAGGCAGGGTGTCTGGAGATTGCAATTTGATTCTCCTATCACAAGGAGAATCATTGATGGTTTTGGTGGATGCTTCTATATCCAACCACCCACATGGGCTGTGCTCTGCCTGTCCTTGCTCATGCTTTCCAAGAAGTCTGATGAGTTTAATGAACGAAAGCTTATGTATTCTGTTTACCAGTGTTTCTAGGAAACAAAAACCTGTTTTGTTTTTCTTTACTAAATTGTATTATAAAATAGAATGAAAAATCTGTTGATGCATAAGTGAAGCGGTTTAGCAGTTTGAGTGGACACTTGGCTATTACAGGAGTTTAGAACAAAATAAACAGGACATCAAAATGAATAATCAGAGAATTTTGACAGGAAGCATTAAAGTGAATACAAATCAATTTGTTGCAATAAAACATGTAATTTTGAATTGCCACCATTCTGTGGAAGAAATACATTATCTTGTAAGTTACACAAGAGTAGAAAGCTATAAAAAACCAAATAATATTACATTATTCTATCACAGAACTGTGCAAATGACAGATGCACTTAACAAGATATATTTCATACTAAGTGGCAATTCCAAAGCACTTGCATGTAAGGTGCTGCACAATTAAAAATATTCAGGCACAATTTGTTATGTGCAGTATACAAGGTAATAAAATTAATGGATGCACTTCAGATAATGATCTGTTTCCTCTGGGTACAGTATATTTATACAATTATTATGCCAGAAGCTTTTAGAATGTGAAACATGAAAAGATTATGAACCAACAATTATTCATAAAATAACGTTTTACCAGAAAATGGGTTCTATATTGTTTCTTTGCCTGCTTCTACACTTCTGGTATGTAAAGTTGCTTAAGTTAATGAAGAAATCAGTAGTTATCACAGAAGAAAGTTTCAAACAGGACAAAGAATAATGGAGTTTATTAAAGAGTAATAAAGTAAAACACAGGAAGTTCCACCTCAGCTAGGAAGAATTTCTTTACTTTGGGGGTGGCAGAGCACTGGAACGCAGTGCTGCCCAGGGAATGTCCCTCTCTGGACACATTCCTGTGTCACCTTCCCGGGGTGACCCTGCCCTGGCATGGGGGTTGGGCTGGGTGATCTCCAGAAGTCTCTTCCAACCCCAACAATTCCATGATTCTGTGAAATTCTTGATTTTCACCAGTGGGTCAAACTTGCCCAAATGATCTCAAGTGCAAGTAACAGCCATTTTATTACATCCTTCTGGAAATGACATGCTGGGATCTGATGAACAATTTTGCTTTATCTGAATGGACTGAGAAATAAGAGTTTTAAAAACACAGGTTATGGAGATTTTAGCTTCCTTTCAGTAGGATATTCTGCCTAATGAAGGTGCATCTCTGCAATATTTTACCAAATGTGACTCTGCATAAACCAGTTTTGTATTGTCCACTTCAGGAACATGAAGAACAAAATAATTTCTTTCTCTATGTATTTATGAAATAACATTTAGACTCAAAGGTTAGATGTTAATTAAAAAATTAAAGGAACATTGAATAACAGTGGCTATTTTCACACATTTAAGTGTATCATATGAAGAGGGACATATGAGCAAAATAAAAAAGGAGGATCTGGTGAATCTAGATTTTCATCTGAAATACAGTCCTCTGAATCCTAGGAGAAAATATTGCAGTGGAAAGTATTATTATGTGTGGAGAATCCATGACTGCACTTCTGGTAATCATTATCTTACCTAAGGGTACTTGGGAGATGTGGCAGCTGAAAAGAAAGGAAAGAAGGAATAAATAAAGTGATCTTTTTATGCCTAGTCTGCCAAACTCACAAACATTGTCTTCCAGGTTCAGAGATAGTAATGAACACAGTGGCAAAGATAATCTCCTCTCTGTTATGAATATACAGCATTTTTATACCAAACTCACAACAGAAACAATTGTTGAAATACAGCATAGTTAAAGTCTTATTGTCTCTACATATGTTTGTTCTTGCTGTTGTTAAGATTTAGTATCTGTGTGCCTGGTTGTCTGTGATTGCTGCTGTTCATATGTGCTGTGCCATTCAGGTTTATTCTGCCTCTTCACATGCTCATTAGACATTACACATCCAGAAAATGTAGTTATGCTACCACATCTCCAGATGCACACACACACTCACAGGAGACAGGATCACTTTTGGATTTTATTAAGATGTGTCAAAATCCTTTTTTACCTCTTTATACTTCAAGGTTCATTTTATATTCTTGCTCAGTCCTTAAAATGTGCTCTTCAGTTTTTTGATATAATATGGAAGTGAAGCTGCTCCAACCACCACAGTTGCCATTATCTCCCAGTAGTACTGGGCTTTCTATTTTTCCAATAGTTTTGCTTTTTGAAATGCTGTACCATTTGTTTGGCTGGGGCATTGTCCCAGAGAAAAAGCATATCCAGAGAACTGCTATCAGGTACTGCACAGTCTGTTTCCAAGTGGGCTGTTTCCAAGCAACTCTGAATGAAATACTCTGAGCTGGATCCAGAACAGGATTTGCCAGAGCACTATGGTGCTCCACAAGAGACATGATGCCTGATTATCATTTAGTGTGGTTTACCATATAGCATGCATTATAGTCATTCCTTATAATATTTTATTATAAAAAAATTGTAGTGTTTTTTAGTATTTTTTGTTACTGCATTTAATTGTAATTAGGACTCTATTTCCTATGTCCTATCTTCCAACCTTGCCATGAACTTTACTATTTTTTAATCCTGCTAAGAAATTTTCCTGTAGATTTTGAGTCCACATTGCAAATCAGAAAACTGATATCAGTAGTGTATCAAAGATTGCAGAAGTGGAGCATGGAAGGCTTTTGTCTCACTAGTTTTTAAACTTGTTTTAAAGAAAAGTACTCTATTATTTTGATAAAAACATAGCTTCTGTTTAAGTGGTTGGCTATTGTATGATATGTCATGATGTTATTAAAAGTGTTTTTAAGCATATGGCACTGCTCAATGATTTGAGAAATTTTACTCATTTTGAAATCAACGTTGGCCCTATTGCCATCTGTATCATTACATGTCGTTGCAATTAAAAAAAACGTTAGGGTCTACATATAAACTTCCATTGAAACATAAATGAAATTATTAAGTTAATATTATTTTGAAGTCAAGCTGACTTAAATTTACAAAGTGTTTATGAATTATGTTATTTAAGAAAAATTTTCTTATCTTTTCGTATGTATTGCATTACTTTCTTCACAGAAAGTGAAGAGAGTTCCTTCCTTTTACCTTTTAATTTTTCTAGATATTTACCTTGTCAGTTGTAGTGGTTTAGGGCAAATTTGGCAGATGACTAAGGTGATATATTTGGCAAATAACTAAAGTCAGTTTTATTTTATGAACTTTAATATAAGCATGATTATTAAACAACAGACAGAAATAGGCAAACTACATCAGAGAAACCAAGCCCTTTGAAAGTAACTATAGAGAAGCATCACCTATGATCTCTTGGCTCTCTTACTGTCTCATCATGGTCATGGTTGGACACTCAGGACTGGCTTAGGCTGGAGGCTTGATCTGGTACTTTGTTTATTTCTTAGTGTTTATGATATGTTTAAAATAATGTATAATGCAAAATATATGGGTTGGATTATCAGAAACCTCTAAATAACTATGGAATATAGTTCCTATTAATTGTAATTAGTCTTTTTATAGAAGAAAAGCCAGAAACAGTCTTGTACATTAAAATCTAATTACAGTCCAGGCATAGTTTTGAAAATCCAGCTGTCAGGCATTTTGTTATTTCTTATAGCACTTTTAATTAGCTTTATGTATTGTATCTCCACTTCCTGCTTTATTCCCATTCTTGTACTTTAATGTAGTTTGTAATTCATTCCCATAGCAACAAAAGCACCCAGGCAGAAACTTTAAATATCTTTGATATGCTTTCCCCACTAATGTGTAACATCTGTAGATTCAGAACTGTTATTTGGTGATAAATCATTAACTGGATTTATGAGCTCTCAAATAGAGAGATTGAATTATTGAACTATCCTACTTTTTTCTTTTTTTTTTTTTTTTCCTTTTCTTTGTGACTTGTTTATCTTTAAGCATCTTCTTCTCTTGTTTTTCTAGAGGGCCTGAATCCTGACAACATTAGACAAGCCTCTGAGCAGCTGAAGAGCCGCTGGATTGAGTTCTGTCAGTTGCTGAGTGAAAGGCTGGCATGGCTGGAGTACCAAAATAACATCATTGACTTCTACACCCAGCTGCAGCAACTGGAGCAGACAGCAATTACTGCAGAGAACTGGCTGAAAGCACAACCCACACCAGCAACAGATCCTTCCACAGTAAAAACTCAGTTAGAAAGATGCAAGGTTAGAGATTCTGCTTCAAGGTGTTTTTTTTTTTTTTTTTTTGGTGTTTTTTTGTTTTGGTTTGGTTTTTTTTAATGATATTGTGCTTCATAGGTGTTCCAAGAGTGGGACAGATTATGACCTATGATATTTCACTATAAAAATGGTAAATAGACTCCTTGGATTTACAAAGCAATTATTGAAAATATTTGTTCAAAGAAAGGAAAGACTGGTAAAGAAATAAAGAGGCAGTCGAAGCCAGGATATGAGTCTTTAAAACTCTGCCCCAGATATTTAGTTATTAAGATACTTATACACTTAGAAGGACCTGTAGCCCTAAAATCTTTTTTATATTTCATTTTCATGTAAAAATCTGTGTCTTTGGTTCTTCCTTAAGAAAATGTTGCTCATCACCTCTATTAAGGATCTGTGCCTGAACATTGTCTTCAAGTCCAAAATTCTGCCTCTGAAGACCACTTTACTTCTTACATACCCTGTGTTCTGGTTCAGTGGGACTTGTGTAGTCAAATGGATGAAGATTCTTCTGTCACAATATGGGAGAATCACAATAGTTGTACAAAAACTGTCACACCAGTTCTCTTATAATTCTCCTTAATTGTTTTTATTTGTGTGCCTGCACCATTGTAGAAGTTTGCTTCTCTCTCTTTCTGTAGAAAATTCTTTTGTTGGGGAGCTTGCCAGCCAATATTAATTGACAGGAATATATGGTATAGTATTGCATTACAAATTTCATTACATCCTTCTAGAAGTTTGGCTTTAGGAAATCTCTGACTCCAGAAGCTCTCAAGCAGAAAATATTGAAACCCAAATTGAGATCTATGCTACTACTTCAATTTTCAGGTATTTTCAAACTGGCATTGTACCTACAGAGGTCTCTGTTCACACACAGAAAACTTTTCTTTGAATATCTCTGCTATGCACTGTACATTTGGCTTACTTTGCACATTTCTTTCATATTCTGTAGCTGCACATGTCACAGTGTATCCAAGGTGTGACAGCACAACCTGATTGCTCTTTACAGCTTCCTGAGAGCGGGAGTGGAGAGGAAGGTGCTGATCTCTTTTCCCTGGTATCCACGGACATGGGAATGGTTCTAAGCTGTGCCAGGGGAGGTTTAGACTGAAGTGGGAAGGTGCTCAATGAATGTAACAAAAAGGCTTCCTGGAGAGGTGGTCAGTGCCTGCAGCCTGTCAGTCTTTAGGAGCCATTTGAAAAATGTTCTTATCAACGTGCTTTAACTTGTCAGCCCTGGAGTAATCAGGCCATTGGAATAGATGTTCCCTGAAAGTCCCCTCCAACTGCTCTGTGCTATCCTAATCTTAACCTCAGCCTCTAATATATTACTGCTAGAAATCACTGGACATCTTTATCTCTCCTTTTCTACTTCATTTTATTTAATCTGTACATAATCTAACAGACATGGGCTCAGGATTATGCTACATGAGGTGTTCTTCTCTTCCCAGCTTCACAGAAAAAGGCTGTTCCTTAGGCTTGAAAATTGACTGTACAGATTTTCTTATTTTCTTTGAGCATAAAGCCCTGTGAAAGTGACTTTAAGGTGACTTTAAGCAGTGATATCAGTCACCAGTTTTTATTGGGAATAGAGGTATTGATTCATGAGGAAAGTTTTAAAATGTTGAATTGATTTGTATTGTAACGGATGTATTTGGAAGCAAAATAGTTGTGTAATGTGCACTGAAACAGTGGTGATTTTATGGCACTAGTGGCTTCATTTCTTGGGTAGCAGTATCTTGATTTTCTTTTTTCTTTATTGTTTGAACATGCAGGATGAAATCATTCGAATGTCAACCCTGCAGCCTCAGATCGAGCGGCTAAAGGCACAAAGTCAAGCACTCAAAGAGAAAGAACAAGGACCAGTGTTTCTAGATGCTGACCTTGCTGCTTTTACCAGCCATTTCAAACAAATATTTGCTGACATGCATGCCAGAGAAAAGCAGCTACAGACCAGTAAGTGTTCTTGACAAGAAGTCAATTTGCCTGACTAGCACACATAGAATAGGGGTTTATATGTTGCTTTCCCAGTTTTATATTTGTTTTTTGTGATACTAAACCACTAGTGCAATTCAGGTGCTCTTTTTTGCAATTGAACTAGTCTTTCAAAAATTATCATTCTGTGTTTTATGTTAAGAAATCAAGGGAAGGTACACTATTCAGAAGCAAAGCTACCACTCAGTTTAGTTCTGCCATCAAACTTTCTCTTGATAGTATGTTTATGGATAGATTCAGTGATACTTTTTGCCACCATAAAACTGTCTTTGTTTATTTAGATTATGAGACAAGGCAGTCCATCTCTGTCAGTCAGTAGACAGGAAAGACAGCTAAATTACAGGAGTGAATCTGCTCTAGATTTTCACAGAATAAAGATTTAACTCCATAAATCTCATCAAAGAGAGTAGTCACCTTAGCATGTCTAGTTTCTCATCATGTGGCCAACTCTTTCTTATTTGCAACACAGAACACGTGACTGCCAGCTACAACATTACCTGTGAGATTTTTAGTAAAGTTAATTTTTCAGAAGGAGCAAAATGCTATACCAAAATAGAAAGTTAGCTATTTCTAATTAATGATACATAGCTTATCAGTAATTACTGTACACTTTCTGTATTAGTTTATGAAATAAAATATTAGACAAAAAATATTAGACAAAAAAGAAATAATTAAACTATTCTCAAAAACAAAGATAGTATTTGCCCCTTAAACCACTGATATCTCTAAATTACTGTACTGATTTGAAATCTGACATAGTACTAGCTCCTTCTAGTGGATCTCTCTAATATTCCTCCTAAATTCTTTCACAGATAGTCTTGGATATTGTTTTTTTCAATACTACATTACTACACTGCTGTAGTTATTTTGCATGTGTCCACATATGCAAACTGAAGAGGTGATGATGCATGGGAGAACAGAAGCAATAAAATGCAACTGTCCCACAGCAAGTGATGAATGAATGAATTGTAGAAGTTAAACACAAGGAGTGAAAAGTTTTTTCATTACTCTAAATTCAAGATGAACAGTGGGCAAGATGTAAAAAACCACTAATATGACTATGTTTTATATGCTGAAATGAGTTGCTATTCTCCCATTAGAAATATAGTGTAAATACTGGCTTCTTTATGATTTCTTCTTTATCTAAACTTCCCGAATTATTTGCCTTGCCACATCAAATTTTGCTGTAGTGAGAGGTCATGAATTAACCAGCTGATTTGTCTGGTGAGGTAAATCGTGTTCACTGTAATGTTAACTGTTAACTGTAATGCCGTGGGCTTTAGTAAATTCTTTCTGGGTGTTTCTTCCCCCTCCTGGGCTGCGGGAAGCTCCTCCAGAGGCCTGGCCAGCTGCAGGAACAGCTGTCCTGAGGTGGAAGCATTGAACAGGCTGGGGACAGTCTCCTGTAGTGCAAGAGAACAGAAGTCTCTAAATCAATATTGCATGGAGCCCTGGACAGTTGTTACTACTTTTCTTGTGTTGTAGAGAAGGGTCATATCCCATGTCTTTATTCAGCCCTTACTTTAATAGAAACCATGGAAATTTTGTTAGAGTAATTTAGATATTTCCATCCTTTATTTGCATAAATTATTTGTAATTAATTATTTCCTACAGATGGAAAAGTCTCCTGAGGACTGAATGATGTATTACAGATCAGTTGTAATATTTGATGCTTTTTTTCCTGTACATAAAATCTACATGCATTTAAAAAGATTTCTCCTTTTGATTAACGGTTAAGGTTTATTTTTTTGATAAATAGAGGGGGTTTTTTGACCACCATAAGAGGTTTGTTTTCTGAGTTTTTGTTGTTGTTGTTTTTTGTGGGTTTGTTTGTTTGTTTTTGGTTGTTTGATTGTTTGGTTGGTTTTGTTTTGTTTTGTTGTTTTGCTGTTTTTTTGGGGGGGGGTTGTTGGTTTGTTTGGGGTTTTTTGCTATTTCCATTGCTTCATTATCTTTTCTGGTGGATAAAGGGTATTTAGCTGTTCTGTTTTTCAAGGGAATTTTTCCCTCATAAACAGTTTTCTCTAATTTTGGGGATTGTCTCCTTCAAATAACTTTTATTTGGTTAGGTTTTTGACTGTGCTTTGTTGAAAGTGATAGCAGCTTAGTTTTGTTTTGTTTTTCTTTTAACATTTTAGAGTGCTTAGTAGTTTCGCTCTGCTGCACAGGAGATTTGTCACTAAAATAATACTAAAGAGTAACTCAGATTTCCTTACATGTTTTTTCTCCATGATTTGATAAGAATTTCCAGTTATAAACCTAATTTAAATGCTGAAACCTATTAGGTTGTGGTTTTTACATTATTTTGTGGTGCTGTTTATGAAAGAGATGCAACCTCATAAAATATTAAGAAATATTTTTCTTACTGTCTAGAATGTCTGTATATCCATATCATTTCAAATGTGATATATCCAGAACTCTCTTCTACCCAGACACATTTAGATAATGTCTAGAATATTGGTATTATTGGTATATAGAAAAAAAGAAAAAAAAAAAAAAAAAAAAAAAAAAAAAAAAAAAAAAAAAAAAAAAAAAAAGGTCAGGCCATGCTTGAAACTGTTCAGATATCTACACAAGGGAGTGGAATGGACAATGCTGCAATGATTCAAATGTGAATAACCTGATTTCCCAAGGAGGTTCTTAGTTTTTGTAATGCCCTGGTGAAAAAAGGAGGTTTTGTACTTTATATTTAATTATCTTGAAATTAACTGCTGCTATGTCAGAGAGATTTCTAGGGAGCAGCCTGGTCAGCCTCCCATTCCCCCTGAGGCCAGGGAGACCTGGCAGTCATTGTCAGGTAAGTGAATACTCCCTGCTCCAAGGTGGCAGCTGATTCATTCCAGCAGTCCTCTGGCTCTGTGAATTAACTAAATTCCATTAAGGTGCTTCTGCTTTTCAGTCTCACTACATTGAACTGTTATCCAGTCATAGCTTTGATTGAGATACATGTTCTCATTGAGATACATGTTCTTCTGAGGGGAATTGGAAAATCGTTAGGTTTTTAAGAAGTAACTTTAAAAAAAAAAAGCTTTTGTCATAGGTAAAATTGAAAGTATCAAGATGGAGGTGGCAAAGAAAAAGTCATATTTATTTCCATTTTTCTCTGCTTCATAAATTTATGCACTGTACTTTCCTTTCAAGTTCTGATTCTGCCTTTGCAGGATCAGTAATTCCCAAAGGTGAAGTCATCATTGTCATCATTGCTGTTGTTATTATTAATGATGAATTATTCATCTGCATTCAAATGATGTTTCTCCTGTTTATTTCAGGGAGTACTTTAGAAAGTTTTTGCCTTCTCTATAATTTCAAGATTCTTTAGCTTTTCTATTTACTTATGCCATGCTTAAAATTATCTTGCATGCACATCATTGTTCTCTTTAATCCATTAGTACAGCATCTTAGAGTTTTGGATTACATAGAGCTCATGCAATTCAAACTTGGCATAATTTTATAAGATATTAAACTACAGTTACTGTAACAGTATGATGACCATTTAGAGTTTTAGCCTGTAATTTTTCTGCTTTGGTTAAAATTTTGAACTGCTAACTTATTTTGATGCTTTGAGTGCATTGGAAATGGGTTGCAAATGGCAGTGAAATTGTAGTTATACATAAAATAATCTTTCCCAAATCATTATGTACCTGAGAAAGGAAAATTTTAAACAAGTGTCCTGAAAACTTCATAACTATAAGTTTTCTTTGACCTGAACTATGATTTAGTAGTAAAAATATTCACTGCTGTTTGATTTTGAGGGATGAAGTTTGCTTGACCTTCTTTAAATGTGTCTTTAAAGCTGAAGATACAGTTCAAATGTGTGTGAGAATTTATTGTTTTAATAAGTAGCATGCAAGCAATTTCTTTTCCTTTTTTTCCCCCAGCCATTTCCTCTGGTAATTATTTTTTATTTAAATCAAGACAAAAGGACAAAGCAGCCTGTGAAATGAATGTGTATGAGATAATGTCCTCTACTCTGTAGGTGAATTTATCCTTTTCCTTCGTGGCAAAAGTGAATATTTTTATGGATGAAAAATAAACACACCTAAAAAGTAATTATGTCTTTAAAAGATATTTACTGTTACAGTAGGTCCTGTACAACTGGATAAGGGCTTCCCTGGAAGTGTTCAAGGCCAGGTTGGATGGGGCTTGAGCAGCCTGATCTAGGGCAGGGTGTCCCTGCCCATGATGGGTGTTGGAACTGGGTGATCTTCAAGGCTCCTTCCAACCACTCTGTGATTCTGTTATTCCCTCCTGTTTCCTTTAAGTGCTTTATAACAAAGAGAACTGGAAGTCTTAAATCAATTGGGTAACATTGATCAAGTACTACACAGGATTCCTTATGATTCCACTTTGAGACTTCCTGGTTAAAAATGTAGCCTAAGGGAATCACAGCTTTTATGAAGACAGTGTTAAGACCTTGATGAGTTGGTTTCAGTATTTGTATAACAAAATAGGTAAAACAAAGCTGTGAAAACGTCAGGTTGGTTTTAAATTACATTTACTACTGAGGAGATTTTTGTTGCAAATACATGAAGTTCAATCTTGTTAATTTATTTCATGGAATACATCTTTACTAAAATACTAAATTTTAGGTCTCATAGATTATATTTATTGCCTTTCACGATGGTGGGATGAACACTGGGATTTGCAATGACTGCAGGAGAAACACATTACAACTTATCCAGTGTAATTTGATAGTTGTTGAGATAATTGTATTTTCGTTTCATTTCTGATTTGGGAAAATATTTTTGATTGAAAAATCTGGTCACAAAAGAAAAAAAAAAAAAAAAAAGGAAGCTGTGAGAAAAGCAAACAAAGTATTTTACTTACTTGAAAAGCTGTTTTCACATGTTTAGATAGTTCTATTTATTAGAAATACATCCTAACCAAGTATCTATTTGAGTATTCTGTTTCCAAATTTATGGACTTTCTCTAAAAGAAATATGCAAGTGCAAATGTGTGTGCCTGTCAGTTCTCAGGGGTTACAATGTACAATGTCAGTCACACCAAAATGCATTCCCTACAAGTGGAATAGATTAATATAGAAACATTTCTGATATTTCACAGTAACATATTTGTAATATATCCTCTGTGATATTTTGTTACACTTCTGTCATGGACCTCTTGTTGCTATATCCAAACTAGGCCCATATTGAGGACTTTGTCTCTCATTGCCAATTCTTTGTTTCATATAATGCAGCAGAATCCATATTAATGTGCTTTGCTTATTGTGTGGACTTTATCCATAAATATTAGTATCACAAAGCAAATTTTACAACAACCATGACACAGGTCTTGAATGTGGGTTCATGTTATTAGCATGGAGAATTTAGAAATTCAGACTACCTTCAGAGAGGCGGTATATGGGTTAGATTATTTAGACAGTTGTAAGTGGGTATTGTGAATCCCACTGTAGGAGCTTGACTGAATTCTGACCATCGCCATCATGTGCTGCAAAATAATAAAGGCTTTTAAGTGCCATCCTAAAAGTTAATCTGCTTTCTTGTGGATTGAATTGCTGACACATTGTCTATCTTAAACGAAGAAACAAAAAGTATTTCATCATTACTAATCTGTAGTAATCTGGAAAAGTGAAATGGGAAAACTATGGCTATGCTCATCTTGAAGATGCTTTCTAAAGTTAATTTTTAATAACTAATCTGTAAAAACACTAGTTTGATTAAATGAAATCTGTTGTCCTATTTGAACCATTATTTACTCCATGCTTCATTTTAGTAGAAAACATAACTCATTACAATTAAATTGAATGTTTGTATTGTTTAGATGGTTTCCAATATATTATTATTATTGGCAAAGTTGCAGGGTAAGAGTTTGATACAATTTGGTGGAGTTTTCTCTAGCAGTTTTTACGTCTTCTGAGTTACTCTTCAGTACTACCAAAAATAACTATTTTTGACATTAAAGGTATGAAGTTACTATACATTAGCCATAAGATTTGTTTTTTATTTAAAGGCCAAAATGACCTAGAGAAGTCAAACATTACATCACAATACTGAACTCCATTTCATATTTCTAAATAAAACTGCAGTTAAGAATTGTATAATTCTTTAACATATCTGAGGTGCTCAACTTATATCTCCATTCACTTGGAATGAAGAGTTTGAGTTTTCAAACTTTGAAGGTCTATTTTAAAGTAGAAATTGTTTGGATTGAATGAGTCAAAGACAATACAAATCTCACTAAGGAAAGAAAACATTTAAAATGTTACTGGATGAGATGGAAAACGTTTGGGTGTTTCCAAGAATATATTACTGTTGATTTCTGTGTACAAAAATACCTCACAAGGAAAGAAATTCTTGTCTTTTTTGGTACCAAGTTCTATCTTTTGTGAATCTCCAGACATATGTGATAAATTACATCAGCCAAGTCTTTTATGAGGAAAGTTTGCCATACAATGTGCATATTTCACAAGAGAGATCATCCTGATTTTGGGAAGTTGTTATGATATCTTACTGGAAGTATAAGTTTTTAATATGTAGCATTCTGTTGATCAACTAAAAAATTAGATTAAAATCTGAAGCACTTTCTGCCAAGCACTGCTGTATGATGTGAGCAAGCTTGTACTTAAGTATTTTTAACTGTGTTTGTCAAAACTACTTTTTGGACAACTTTATTATTTTTCTGTACATTTCTTTGTGAAACACCAGAGAATATTGAAGAGGATACAGGAGATAAAAATAGGTGCAACTATTTTTAAGCTTTTATATTCTTCACTATTATGAACAAGTTGGAAATGTTTCAGTTCCAATGAGGCATGCTATTTGTCTGTACATTTTTCAGAGAGTATAGAGGCAACTGTTGTTGATGGCAGAGGGAATGCATCTGCTAATGGGTTGCTCATGTGTGTGCCAGATGTTGTCTATTTGCAGCAGCTGTAATGTTGGCACAATAAGCGCAGTTCAATAACATTCAACTTTATTGTAGAAGGAAGATTAATTTTCTAAGCTTTTAACAGATGTCTTAAATGGAACATTTTACTTGAACAGAAACATTGAACACATAAACATGGGCCATAAAATGGAAACCTAGCTCTTAATACATTTCTGAAATTACATTTTAGGTTAAATACAATGGTTTGTCTGTTGATCTCTGAACACACATATTTAAAAGAGTTGTCTTGCCCATATAGGTTGTCTTCTGACCTATAATAACAGGATCAAGTGGCACAAAGCTCATAAAATGTAAAGATGCCTCAAACATTAGGAGCGTGTTCATTTTTAAAAATATTTTTGCCTCCAAAATTATTTTTTTACAGTTCTCATGCACAATGGGCCTATTGCAATCTCTTGCCAAACAGCCATAGACTTTGATAAGGCTTGGTCTTTTATCAAATGTCTTCTGTCATAAAATCGAATAGTGAAGCAAACTATTGTTTTATTTCCTTGCTTCCTTCCTTTATTTCTTTCCCTTTTTTCCCCATTGAATGTAGTTTTTGACAGTTTGCCTCCTGCACACTACAAGGAGACAATGAACACTATACTTGTGTGGATGCAGCAGTCAGAAACTAAACTCTCCGTGCCTCAGGTTGCAGTTGCTGAATATGAAATCATGGAACAGAGACTCAGGGAGCTCAAGGTGAGTCATTAAGCTGTGGGCACAAATGTCTCAGCTGAAAAGCTTAGGAGAACAAAACTCTTAAGTTGGTCCATGAATCTGCTGAAGCCTGTGTATCTTGAGCAAATAATGCTCATTTGGGGTTTTGGCCAGGGCTTCAGGAGATGGTAGTTGCTTACTTATATTGATTCCTGAAGTTAAAGAATTTAAAATGGTGTTCACCATTGAAAGCAATTTTATAAGATATTGAAAATGTTAAGGAAAAGCCTTTGTTTCTCCCCATGGTATATAAAATATTCCTTTGATGATAGTTCTGGTAGTAAAATATAGATTTAGGTCATTTCATTTTCCAGTGCTGACATGAAAACTATTCTGATTTGCAAAATGCAGCACAGTCTTTTGACAAATTTCCTGTCAGATTTACAAGTAGGCACAAATGTGGAACAGATTTTGCCAGTGGGTACAAACCTTCTCTATATCTCAATGTCTGATAGAGTTTCTACTCTTGGATGGTTAATGAACATATTGTTTGATGCATAATCGGAAATAAAATGTAGAATATAGAAAAAAAAAACTAGATGAAGTAAATTTGAGCTTAGAATTGCAAAAGTTTTGATAAGTTGTAAAAAATGTTATATCACAGAAACAGTTTTCTAAGTTTATTATTTTTATCCATGTTCTGATTCTTCCTGGTTCATTTGATAGTGTCATCATCAGGGTCATCGTAAATTCCTATCTCAAATTAATGAAATGTATGTAGATCACATCTATTAACAAGTATAAATACCTCTGGTTATATTCTCAGTTCAACCAAAACAACCCTTCCCATGTTGTATGAGAAAAACAATTCCAAATTGCTCAGTTAATTATGCCATTGCATGTTTTAGAAAAGGTGACCTCTATGTCTTGCCTGTGCTTGCGAAACGGAGAGAATTGCCTAGTGGTTGAATCGGGATTCCACTTGCTTTCCTGTTCACAGGCTCTACAGAGTTCCCTGCAAGAGCAGCAGAAGGGGCTGAACTATCTCAGCAGCACGGTGGAGGGGCTGTCCAGGAAGGCCCCAGCAGAGGTGGCCCAGAGTTACCGGGCAGAGGTGGAGGTGGTCCTCGGCCGCTGGAAGAAGCTCTCGGCGCTGCTGGCGGAGCACTGCCAGAAGCTGGAGGAGCGTGTCACCAAACTCCAGAGATTCCAGGTTAATCAGGCTTTTTCAGCCTCAGCTTCTGCACCATGGCTTGTGGCTGTGGGACTAAGGCATAACACATTTAGGTGCTTCCAGAACTTAACACCAAAGTGAGATATCAAAACATGGCAAAAAACTTGTTTAAACATCTGCTGGGTTTTGATGAGTACAAGAATTTACTTTGACTTCTGTTTCTGCCTAGATTGTTTCACCAGCAAAAAGCTTTAATTTCATTAAATTTTACAAATAATGTTCCTCTACTTGTTTTTCAATGTAGCTGAAGCCCTTATTCATGCATCTGAAGTAGCTGTATCTTATGAATTAATGAATTACTTAATGAATTCCCTTATATAATTAAAGTAACCTGGAATATAGTAGTATTTTGTTGGCAGTTTGCAGAAAGCAGAAGTATATTTCAGGTATCTAGAATGGCAGCATTGGAACCTCACCTGGGAGTCTGTAGGGCTGCTTCTCCCATTTTTGCTGGGTTGTTTCTCACATTTTTACTCTCTTCCTCTGTTTGATATTTTTGTCCTTTCTTAACTATACTGCCACTGAGCATCACTATCTCACCACAGCATCAGCCATGTCCTGTGGTGGTTCCAGAGGGGGAAGGTGGAACTGTCTGTGTCCAGAACAGGAAAATACCTGTCCTCTCCTCACAGATGCCACCCTACTCCCAAAACTGCCACATAAAAAAAGCGAGGCACTTTGCTTCAAAAATTCAAACTTCTGTTTTATCCCTCCCGTCTGCCCCCTATCTTCACTCCAGCCCCTTTGCCAAATTTAGAGGTTTTCCCAGTGGTCTTAAAAAGGTCCTGAGCATCATGAATATGCTCATGTAAAACACGCAAAGCAGCGTGAGCTGTTGATGCACACAAATTTTAGCCCTTATATTTATTGCTGAAATCCCTCTGGTACACATCTAATATAAAAGTCATCGTCTTTTGAGCTTGTTGAATGGCTTCTCATCCAGATTATTGTTTTAGCTGCTGTAATTTATGGAATGTGTCAGTATGGGATATGATGAAATCAGTGTTCATAAACAAAATGCATTTACAATCTGATTAAAAACATGAGTCATACATTTGATCTTCATTGGTAGCAGGAGACTAATCTCTTTTTAAGTAAATCCCATCATATATATTTTTTACCACATTAATGAACTAAAGTCATCTTATAAAGGTATTAAAGTTTCATCATGAAATATGATTCTGAACTATTTTTACTGGTTGGATAATGAAATGCACAGTTGACATTTCCACAGTGTTTTGGTAATTGCCATTCTGAAGTATACTGATAATTTTTGTATGAATAATTTTATTAATTCAGTTAACTTTCCATGATAGCCTGATTTCTTTAACGTATCTCAATCACATTAGGAAAATGCTTCCTTTGGTTACTCGTCTCATAATAGTTACTAAGACATATTTGTATACATTTTAGGACAGTCTCTAATCTGTCCTTTTTTGTGCTTTAATTTGGCTTTGCACTCAGCATGTAATATCAATATGTATTTTATTGGTGATGAAAATAGTTTCATGAAAAATGCTTTATAATTTACTTTTAAAGTTTTTGCCATATATGTGTTTTAATATGTGCATCTGATCAAAGATGGCATTCTAAGGTAATTTTAAGTGGTATTTTTAAAATCTCGTTCTACTTTTCAAGTTTTTAGATTACCTATTTAATGTTGCCTTGACTGGTAGCATTCCCTTTTTTCGAGTATTTGATGTTCAGATTTTTTTGTTAACTGCAAGAGTTAAATAAAGACTATGGAAATATTACTCCTATTCTAGTGCTAGTAACGGAAACTGAGGAATTACATTAATGGTAACTCTGAAATTGCTCATTGAATCATTATATGATTTTAGTTTTTGAAGTGAATCTCCTTCAGTTACATTGGCTTTTTCATTCTGAATAATAAGGATGTTTTTCTGTCTTGTGTTCTGGTAGAAAAATAGTCACTAGAGCATATAACTTCCAAAAGGAGTCTGAAGTTTAAATGAAAGCACAGAACATTTGATGGGTTAGGCTGAATTAAATGCCAGGCATGAGTAATCTGAAGCCATAGAAGGAACCAATGAACAAGCATGCAGTATCCAAACACTGACAATATCGAGAAGGCATAAATTTGAGAGCCATAAGGTTGTCTGCTCATAGACACATTAAACTTGGTCAGAAATGGTCAGAGTGCCGGTTAAAGAGTTGACGACAGTCTCAGGTAAAATTGGTTTTGCTTGTTTGCTGTGTTTGTATTTTCAGACAGTTCAATAATGGTAAAATTACATTGCAATGAGTTTTAGTTGTAGTGTCAGGATGAATTACACTCTTGCCAGTCAGGTTTTGTGTGATGCAATGAAATGTCTTTTTAATACACAGAATGACATTAAAACACTAAAGAAGTGGATGGCTGAAGTGGATGTTTTCCTGAAGGAAGAGTGGCCTGCCCTTGGAGACTCAGAAGCGCTGGAAAAACAACTTGAGCAATGTACAGTGAGTATTACCTGCCTGCTTGGCAGTTATTCAATCCTTCTCTATGAGCTGAGATTATGCAGAAGTTACACAAATGATTACTGTTCCTAAAAATAAATTCATATAGAAAGGAGGTTTCTTTCTGCAGTGTATTTGAACCTTTTGCATTTCCTGGGTTTGAAGGAAAATTCGCTTAAAAACAAGGAAACTTTATGCCAGAAGGAGGCACACAGTGACATTTTTTTAAATGTGTTTATAGCAGGATCACACCATCAAACACAGGAAAAAATATGTAAATAGCCTTTAAAATCAACTGTTTGCTTTGTTGAGCTTATGAACATTGAATATTTACTTATCTCTATAATCTGTGCCAAAATATCTTTTTTCTGTATTACTCACATGATTTACAAACATTTCTGACTGTAGCAAAAGAACTTGCAGGTATTGTGAGTTATATACATTCTTTTTTCTCTAAACTTACAAGTTCCAGAATGTTATCCCAGCAGAGTTTTAAAGCATCATGAAGTATTGGTACTTCCATCACAGGGTTTGCAAATTCTTCTTGTTGCCCCAATGGAGTGTGTAAGTGCAGTGAATGTAATCCATGATGGTCCCTGTCTGTGTGCTCAGTGGAATTTACAAGTCCTGTAAACATTCTGGCAGGATGTGTAAATATTATATAACATACACAGTGATCTTACAGAACTGCAAGTTCTCTCAAACTTTCTCTTAGCCATTATTTAAATAAGAATTATCAAGTTTTTTCCACCATTGTAATGGAACGTTCTTGCAGAAATGTGAGTAAAAGATCAAGGTATTTCTCATGTTTTCAACCAACAGCAGGGAAGCATTTTAAGAGATATAATATATGTATGTTAACATTGTTTGTGTATATATTTATAGTGCATACCTAGCATTTAAAATTACATAATTTTATTTGATATACAATAACTTGCCACATTACAGGTGTTCATTTCTTTTTAATTTCTTTTCATAGACAAGTTTGTTGATTGTGCTCATTTGACTGGAGATCTGGGCCCCAGATGAGTCAGGATCTCATGTAGAAGCATTTGCATAGGGATACAACATCTGAAACTTTGTGTGAATGCTGCTTCCCTAAACTTCTGCTCTTCCTTTAGGCTTTAGTAAATGATATCCAGACAATCCAGCCCAGTTTGAACAGTGTTAATGAGACTGGGAAGAAAATGAAGAGTGAAGCAGAGCCAGAATTTGCTTCCAGAATAGAGTCAGAGCTAAAGGATCTCAATGCTCAGTGGGACCACATTTGCCAACAGGTACCAGGTCTCCTGCTGTGACTGGTTTTTTAAAACTAATCATCAGGGTTCTCATTGTCAGAACTTGTTCTTATATATATATGCAGTAAATACCAAACTGATTTTATGCATATTAATTCAACTAATATTTAGCAGAGTGTAATTTAGCCTATAGCAGTATGTGTAAAGTATACTTATTTATATTATAACATAGTATCTTACTATTTTTATAACAAAGATATATACTAATATAGTAGATCTAACAGCTGTATAATTTATGGCTCCTGCAAAACTAGATTTCTGAAGGTGTTGTTTAGGCATTTGTCAAAACAGTCAAGGTCTGTACTTTGTTTTATGTTTTCATCTATGTTGTTGAAATTGCATGTCATTATCGTGGAAGAAAAAAGACATTAAAGCAGTGAAGGGTTCATGATTCAATAACTCAGAATTAAGAGTACATGCACATATGCATTTGTGTAAATTAGTTTCCAATAGTCAAATGGATTTCAGAGTAGGGGACATAACAGGAAAGGACAGTTCTTTTATTTTAGTTAAAGGCATTATTAGTAAATAATTTCACAGAGTAAAGAAGCTAAAAATTACTATTATTTCACTGATGACATATGGATTCTTTTTCTTTGTAACAGTTCAAATAAAAGTTTTTTCATGTTGTATTACCTTTAATTTTTTCTATTTGCTCTTTCTCTTGTCTACATTTTTGATGTGCATTTTCATAAAAGTATCATTTTACTTTTAATGAGATATAATATTTTCTAATTTTTTTATTATTCACTTTACATGTGAAAGATAATCTCTCTATATTTTTTTGATTAACATATTATTAAAAAAAGTTGATCTTTGAAATCTGTAAGACATTTTATTGATCCAGTTTTTTAGTCTTTCCCCTTTCACTACCATGGAGTATTTAATTCCTTTTTTTTATGGGTGGGACATTAATAAGCTGGATACCTTTGCACTTCTTGCACTTCTCTCACAGAAATTTAAAGTATTGCCTTATAGTATAATAGCACAGAAGTCTGTCACAGTTTTCTCCTGATTTCCCTGAAAATCTGTCTGGAATAATTTCATTCCATGCAAGGCACAAATTATTCCCTCTTAGTGGACATTTCTAACACAACTTTTTAGTAACAACTATTAAAATACATACGTAGTAAATACAAAAAGCAATTTGGTTTGTGGAGATTTCTGGAAAAGATTTGGAAAAGTCAGCTTGGGTTGATATACAGTTAATATGACTGTGAGAGCTGACAATTGGCAATTGCCATTCACAATTGAGATACTCTTTTCAGGTGATGGGAGATTACTTTCTCTTCTGGTGCTGAGACTGAGGAGGAGACAATTTTGAAGAGCCACAATTCTGCTTTTATACTCACTGGTTGTTGCTTAATTTTGTTTTGTAAAACAACATTTATGTAGAACAGCATTTATGTTTAACAGCCAGTCCTCAAGGATGAGTAAAAAAACAATAAATGTCAGAAATTATGACCAAATACTAAGAAAAATTCTCCTGATAATACTGAAAATAATGTTTACTGAAGCAGCTCCACAGAGCACAATATTGGAGCAATATTCTCTGCAAGCCCAACTCTGAGAAATGGCACCACTACAACTTATTATTTTTTGTGCAAACTTCTTAATGCTCTTGAGAGATGGTAAATGGATCAATCAGGGGCAATTTTAATAGGCTAATGCACAATTAATAGAATCTGAGAATGGTTAGGAATAAGATGATCTGAAATATTATCTAGTTCTAGTTCTATAAATGACCTATATAGCAGAATTGTACGACCCCCCCTTAGTGATTAGCAAATCTTTTAAGAGTAGTAGTTTTTCCTTTACAATAGGAAAAAAACTGGTTTTTTCCAGTAGGAGATTGGGCTTTTTTCTTTGCCTGTTTTTAGGATATTCCCCTTTCTGAGACATTCATTAATTATTTAATCAACATAAGAAAGATATGCATATTGCTTTATTCTCTAATAAGTTGCATTTGGACTAGGAGAAGGTCATCTGACTTTATAGCTCAAGAGCATTTGTTTTCACCCTTGAATGCACTTTCAAAGTCTGCTGTGGTTATTCATTTTCCATTTTACAGAAGATAATCCCTGGGAGATGTTCTTTCCCAGATTTGTTTTCTGATGACATCAGCATATGGTGTAGATTTTCATCCTAGAATCATCACAAACTCACTCTGCACAGCCATGATTTGCTAAAAGAAGAAGTAGTACTTTTTTGTCTGTTATTAATATCTATCTAATTACTTGTTAACATCTGCCTAATTACAGCAATGTTATTAATACAGGATTTAATTTGATTCTTTTCAGGCTAAAACATTGTAAAGTTTGTACAGTAGCTTTGCTTCAAGTACTATGTAATCTTTTCTTTCTTAAAGGCCTATGCTAAGAAGGCTGCATTAAAAGGTGGTTTGGATAAGACTGTGAGTCTCAGAAAGGATTTGTCAGAGATGCACGAGTGGATAACACAAGCTGAGGAAGAATATTTGGAAAGAGATTTTGAGTATAAAACACCTGATGAGTTACAGAAAGCTGTTGAGGAACTGAAGGTAAAAGATTAACTAATTACTTGAGCTGTGTTCAACCTTCTTTTTGAAGCTCTCGTTTGTAAAGGAAGTCTACTCTTACTTTAAGGAAAGTGCCTTTTCAGATCTACTTGCCTAAAGTTAAACATAGTAGGTCGTTTGAAGTAATTTCTATTTGGAATATGCTAGAAAATATTTGATATTCCCCAATACCATATCATTTTTTTTCCAACTTGCTTTATTGGATATTGATTTGGATGTAGCCTCAACATTCTTCTATTTAAGGACTAAGTCCTAAAAAATTGGCTGTTAGCAGCAGTAGAGTGAAAACAGTTTTATGTCTTCTCTTTTATTAGAATGGGCAGGAAAAAAAAGGGATATTAGGATGAATCTTGGTGTGTGCTGTATATGAATATTATGTCTTTAATGCAGGAATATTGAAATAGCATATTTTTATCTCTAATTAATAATGTTTCCTTCAGGTGGGATGAATATGCCTTTGGACAAGACAACTAGTTTGTGATACATGCTTAAATACACTCTTGTTAAGCCACTGGAGGTGGGCTTAATTCCTATTTCAAAGGTGAATGGTTTGGTTTGTACTGTTCAGGAAGCCAGATTATAATCTGATTGGCATTACATATATATAGCTTTGATGATCTAATACTTTGTTTTCAAACTCTTCATTTTCCATGTTTTTTTTCCAGTGTTTGAGAGTTTCAGACCATGCAACTGATGATCTCTTTATTTACTGACACAAATAATTTGCTGCCAATCAGAATAGACACTCTGAAAAGTATATACACACAAGGAAATGTATGGAACAGCTCAATTGTAAATAAAAAAAAATATCAAAAGTAAATATTTGCTCTATAGATACAGTTCTTTTTAGTAACTAAATAGCAAAATTCAGTTTTATACATTGCATTGCATATTAAAACAGGTAAAATGTATAGTTTTATATACAAACACCATTGTGGATTCTTAGTAGATATTCTGTACCCAGATGAAATACAGCCAAGTTCAGACTGTGACACCTTGACCTAGGAAATAACCAGATCATTTGTCATGACCTCACAAGGGAGAAAATCTGGACCAGAATTCTGTGTTCATTCTGCAGCCAATTTCTTCCCACAGCTAGAAAAGAGGCAAGTCAAGAGCAGCCTTGTAAACTTCCTCTAGCAATGGCAGTCTGATCACAGTTATTCTGGTTCATGAACTTCCTCAGACCCAGAGAGGAAAAAAAAAAGTTGTCAGGAATATGGTTAGAGTTTGATATGTTTTGAGCAGGGAGTTCTCATTGTAAATTCCTGTGAAGGCCTGATGGCACTTTTTATAGCATCACTATATTTCCAGTTGGGATATGATTCCATTCATAGACACCTGAAAGCATTCAGAGGAAACAATACTAGGCATGAACATCTTTTTCATGAGACGACATGATCAGGGAGGAGCAAAAGTGTGGGATATACAATAGAGAAAAATTATTTTCTGACTTTCTTTTTAAATGCAGGATAATGACAGTGGCAAGAAATATTTTCCTTCTTTTTCCTGATTTTCTTGTGATTTTACTATTAAATATGGATACATGAATTTGTAACACAACAAATATTTTGGGGGAGTGGGAGTTGGTGATTTTTAGTTAGTAAGTTATGATACTAAATGTTCTTGGAGCATGTCTTGGGGGAGAAAAAAAGAAAATTACTGAAAGGTTCCATTAGTCTGAGAGCTCCAGATCACTAGATGGTTGTGAGATGTTAAATTGTATTTAGTGTTGAGTATTGGCAATGGAATGAAACAAAAGATCTTTGGATGCATTTAAGATTATTTCAGAAAGTCTGGGAATTAAATGTCACCTGTTGTATTTCTGTTTTGTTGTAGTGTTGTTTGGGTTTCTTCTCCCTCTAGAATTCTGTCAGAGAATTCTGATAGTTACTAGAAATAACTTTCCTTCTTAAACCAGGACTAAAACTCCTTTTTTTTCCTTTCCAGAGAGCAAAAGAGGAAGCCCTTCAGAAAGAAGTGAAAGTGAAGCTTATTACAGATTCCGTGAACAACTTTATAGCAAAGGCTCCACCAGCAGCTCATGAGGCTTTGAAAAAAGAGCTTGATGTTCTAATTACCAGCTACCAGAAACTCTGCAGCAGGCTGAATGGAAAGTGGAAGACTTTGGAGGTTTGATAACTTGTCAGTTGTATTTATAGCCCTTCTAACTGCAAGAAGTAAGGTGGAGAGCACAGCTATATTATCATATAGGACTGTGGGTAGCTCAAGGCTATCCTGGCTTTATGAGCCATATACCAAATACCCCGTGTTGTGAGCCATACAGAAAGCTATTTTGAGACTCATATCTGCTGTAGAGTTGTGTTGCAAAAGACTGAGACACAGCTCTTAGGTCAGAGACAGCAATGGATGCTCAAGGTTCTTATCCCTCCTGAGGTCAAGCCAGGAATCTGGTGATGTTCTCTTCATCAGCTCCTCAAGGCTTCTCTCTTCCATGGCTAAGGATTTTGATTGAATGGCCCTGAAGTTGGCCAGGTGGTGTTATCTCAGCATGGGAATAGCATTCATTCTGCTAGCAAACTGAATATTTCTCATGCATTTCAAATTGACCCTGCCATTTTGGCCAACTCCATTGCAGATTCTTGCCATGGGACTGTTTTTATGTTATACAGTAGTAACAATAAATTAGATAGCATTTTTTGTTGTTAATGTTGCAAGAGCTAAATTTTGTTTGTGAATAATTTGCAAGAGCTAACCTTAATAATACACAGGATAAATTTATTCTGTCTGAATTTCACCATGGAAAATTAGGTGTGTAGTTTAGCTGGTAATCTGTATTTACCCTGATCATTGATGATGTGCTGTTGCATGTTAATATCCTTCTGTAACCCTAATTTGGGTGTGAGCAAAGTTAGGTGAGATGAACTGCACTCTGGGAAGCTTGAACTGCCAAGAGTGTAACACATTTCAATAACATTATTTTAACTTCTACTAACAAAAAAAGGAACAAAAAAGATTATTTATGGAGCATTTTAATGTTTTGTTTGTCTATGAAGTGCCATTTTTATCTGCTTATTTAAGTATCCTCAGGCACTATATAAATAAAATATTAGACAATAATTTAATTTCAGGAGAATAAGAACATTTCACAACATTATGTTTAGTACTCTAGCACTTAAAATGTCTATAAATTGCACTAAATGTGGTTTAGAATTAATTTCCATAGAGATTTTAGTCTGAATTCTTAAAAGCTGACATTTTATGAACCTGTGATTTTGATTTAAGCAATTAATATATAGAATATATATTAGGAGGAATATATAGAAGGAATCTAAGGGCATTTTTATAATAAAAACATAAATTTCTAACATGTTTTTTAAAAATTCTGCTGACTTTTACATTTCTAGAAGAAAAGTTTACAGAAAGCATATAAAGTGGATAATACATGGAAATGAAGATCCAAGTTTTGTTTTGCAAACGAGTTCACATTTTCATGTTATTTTCTGTGGTTTTGCTCTGTTTAATCAAAATGATGGTTTACTTGTGCTTTATGTTAATTTGGATTGTATGAATACTGGCAAATACAATCTCCTATATGGCCCCATAACCCTTGGTTATTAACCATGTTGCTTTGGGGAAGAGGCATGAATGTTTTCAGTATTTTAATAAGTGAAAATTTTCTGTGAGATTTTCAATATAAATAAACTTTTTCTTCATCAGGAGGTATGGGCATGTTGGCGCGAATTATTGTCATATTTGGATGCAGAAAATAAATGGTTGAATGAGATTGAACTGAAACTCAAAGCAACTGAAAATATCCAGGGAGGTGCAGAAGAGATTTCTGAGTCTTTAGATGTAAGTGCTGACTTAAATAATAACCAAATCATGCATGTTGATAAATCATAAATTTTGTGTCATTCTAAACAAACTATGAACTAGAATTGCACATGAACAAGGCACAGAGTATTTTGGAAGTCCTGAGGTCTTAGTAGATTCAACAAATGAGGTTTTGAATTCAAATCCACCTAAATCAAACTATAATTAAATGTGTTGTGCTCAGTGTCAGAGACAGTTTTGGTAAAGATAAAATAAGCATTCTTAAAAAAGAAACCAACCTCACTTCAGCCAATCAAAAAATGTTGAAGGATTCAGTGAGGGCAAGTTTTCTCATAGCAGTGCAACTTTGTTTATTATTCTTTAGTTTTTATTCATGAAGCCTTTAAAATTAATAGAAATTAAATTAATGCTTGTAGTGCATCAAAATGCAAAATATTGCATCGGTATGCTGTTGAATTTCATCCATTTAGATACTCAAGCAAGTTTTTCATATTAAGTTACAAGTACTCTCACTGAACTCATTGGGCATAGTCCACATCTTTAAAATTTAGCAGTAAATTTATTGTTTTATGAAAAATCTCCCTGCTTCATAATATGTACAACAGAACATTCGTTGTCAAGGCACGGAACATAAGGATTTAATCTTTTTTTCTCTACTTCTATTGTATATGAAATGTGAAATTTCTTTCTTATGTTTTTAAGGCCAATTGGGATTGCTCGGTAGAACCTTATTTAGAAAAAGGAAAATAAACTACTTTTTTTTTACTTTTTTCAGTCTTTGGAACGTCTGATGAGACATCCAGAAGATAATCGCAACCAGATTCGGGAACTGGCTCAGACTTTGACAGATGGTGGAATCTTGGACGAACTGATCAATGAAAAACTTGAGAAGTTCAATACTCGGTGGGAAGAACTTCAACAGGAGGTATATTTAATCATCCTCCCATTAAGTAGAGGACTCTGTAAAACTGTTTTAAAAAATAAAAGAATTATGTTGTTGATACAGTTCCAAAACAGGTCACAAACAAAATTTTACATTAGCAGTGGTTTCATGGGTGTCATGGGCTAACTCCAGTAGGCAGCAAAGCACCACAAGACTCCACATATGCTGGTACTTTGGTGGAGATTATATAAAAGGCAAAAGAGAGAAAACTCACAGATTGACATTAGGATGATTTGATAAGTGAAGGAAAAAAGGGGTAAAAGCAAGTGATGCAGAAGAAATTACCCCCAGGAGACGAATGTTCAACCAGTCCCAATAACAATTTTGGAAATACTTTTCCCCACCTTTTTTAGTTGTTGAGCATGACCCTATGTGTGGTGCTCAGGTCAGCTGTCCTGGCTGTGTCCTTTCAAAAAGCCCTTTGCCCATGCCCAGCCTGCTCACTGGAAGGGGCAGAGTGAGAAAGAGAAGACCTGGGTACTGTGGAACCCCTGCTCTGCAATGGCTGAAACACCCCAGTGTTATCAACACGGTTTTGGCCACAGATATAAACCACTGAACCATACAGGCTGCTGCAAAGAAAATTAACTCAGTCCCAGGCAAAGCCAGTAAAATAGGCAACCCCAAAATTTCAAAATTGGAATGACCATCTAGTAGATTAAATCTTTAATTGCATATATAGGATCTTTTCCTCTGACAAATTCTTAGTGAGAAGCAAATTATTTTCAAAATTGATTATGAGTAATATTTCTTGCAGATACATTTTTCTTAAACAATAAGTAAGTATATTTGTATCAATAAAAGGTTTAAAAAGACACTTGAATATAGAAATGTGTAACATGAGGAGAGCCAAATCTAGCAATGCACTATAAATATGAGGAAGCTATCAGCTCAGTATTTGGTGAAGATCAGAAAGAATTATGAGGGAAAGACCTAGCAAAGGAAGTAGACAGCCCCTTTATGACATGACTGTAAGCAGAACATGCTCAAAGATAAGCTACAAATACTGACAAAAATTACTCAGTTACAATTATATAAACGATGCACAAGTACAGATTTTTGGAAAGCAGCTGTATTAGAAGGATGACCATCTACCATGACAATGAAAAAAATTTTGCTTCTTTTGTGGTGCTAGAAACATACTTGTTTTTTGAAAACAGTGGAAGCAAAAACACAACAATAAAAATTATAGGAGGGTCCTAAGCTGTTCTGAAAATAAACTTGAAGGATGGGCAGGGAAAGAGCCTGGTGGTAATTCTGGTGCAGTGCAGGCATTCACATAATTCTGTGCAGCTGGATGATGTCATAACAGAAAAGTAAATATAAATTTCTGTAGCCTTTTTTTTTTTTTTTTTTAATAATCTCAGTTCTTTTTGAAAGCAGATAGACTCTCTGGAATTCTGCTTCTTGCTATTTGTTATTTTTTTACTGACTAGAAAACTAGGAATATGCAAGAGACTTTGAGGGTGTGAGAGCAATCCTTTGAAACAGTCTTTTTGAGTGATAGTTAAATACTATTCAGTCATCACTAATAGATATTAAATCAAAATCCATAAAAGTTGCAGAATTTTAGTGTCAAAAGCAGATAATGAAGATGTCTGAATTCTGGAAATAATTTGGATGAGTATTTAGGCAAAATATATGTGAAATTTATTCACTGCTCTCCAATTTCTTTCAAAGATGGAAAAAAAATGGTGTGGAGGACTTCTTTAAAAGCTTCTTTGAAAGTTTGGTCAGATAATAAGTACTTAAATACTAATGGTGAGATCTGACTCTGAAATAGAAAGGTATATATTTTTTTTTTTTTTGGTAGATTTCTTATACTGAATTTTTCTGTGCTGTTTGTGTAGTCTCTTTAAATTCAAGCAGCATTCTCCTTGTATAAAAATACATTGCAGGCACGTAACACAAATCAGCTCATTTCAAGGTCACTTCTTTAGACAGGCTAATTGTCAATCCTAAAGTGGTGAAGTTATTTGTTTTTATTTGAATAATTGTGAGGGTGATTACCAAGACAATAAGCTCATGTGGGCAGAAACTGATATATGAAATATTTATTCACTACTAATAGAGCAACCAAACCAACCCACTTCTACATGAATGATGCTGCAAGACAGTGCAGCTTTGCTACTGAGATAGAGATTCATTTTTAAAGGCAGATAATGGCTTTGTGTTTGTGTACTTTATCTTCTTTAGTTAACAAAGACTGAGTGTGTTTAGTTTGCTTTTGAACATTTGGGGCTGACTGATAAGCAAGGTATACCCTATCCTTACTTTTCAAGGACTGATTCACTTACAGCTTTATATAAGGGATTTAAGAGACGCTGAAGAATTTGAAGCTAATATTGCAAGCAACCATCAATGCTGAAAGTCATTTATGTCCAGCAAACTTCAGAAATGTCAGTCAGATATTCTTAAAACTATGCTTGCAAAAAAACTGTACAAAATATTATTGTTCACATGGGTTTTACACTAGACTTAGTTATTATTATTGGGTCCTGCCTCTTAATTCATTTTAGGACTCCCCTGAAGATTACCTTTGGTTTCTTTCAAAGAGCACACATTCATCATTTGACACAATTTGTCTGTTTTGCTCTCCTCTCCAGAGGAGAAAGAACATTTCACTCCCCATCTCCACATGATTGCTTTGAAGGCTGCTAAGAGGGCTGCTTTTAAAAGTTCTGAGGCATTATCTGCCTGCAGTGATAACCTAAAGAGATAGAAGAGTCTTTGGTATAGTTTGCAGTTTTGGAATTCAGTGGATCAAAGTTGAATATCACTTAATGCTTATTGAGTAAATTGCTTTATTTGTAGCCATTTACTCAATAAGCACAGTGTAATATTCTTAGAACTTGCAGAAGAATTAGGCCTGGATTGGAGGGTATTAAAGATTCATGGGTCCAAAGATAATGTTTTGAATTAAAAAAAAAATGTTTCTAATTAAAGTCTAAGAACAAGCATTAATCCACTCTGAGATTAAGTGGAGATTAACATGTTTGGAATTTGATGTGAGAGGTACAGAGAAGTTCTGGTATATCTCAGTCACAACCATTATAACACCAAGAGTCTGGCTGAATTTTAAAGTAATTTAAACAATTTAGGAAGGAATTTTAAAGTTTCTTTACTTTTAACTTTGCCTGTGGCAATATTTCTCAATAACACAAGAGTATAACTGAGCCAGAAAAAAACCCAGCAAGCTACAATTTCCATCTTCCTTAACTGACTGTTTTCCATGAGCTCTAATTTATAAGCTAATTAATTAATGCAGTTTTGCATTTTAAATAAATATGTCCTGTAGTATAAGTGCCATAATTTTCAAAAGGTATTGTTCTATTATTCTCCCACAGCCCACTGTCTCAACAACATTACTTGGTTTTTAACCATAAAACTCAAACCAACATCTTAGTAACTGCATGTGACGGAGGTAATTAAATAGATGAAATGTATTATTTAAGAAAAAAGTGGCAATATTTATAAATATAACATAAAAACGTTCAACATCAAAGAATTAACTATGGTCCTTTTCCTTAATACTGCATTTTGTGTGGATAGTATGCAACGTTGCTATTTCCTGCATTTACCATTGACCTTTGGTAAGTTGTAAACAGGTTTATGCAGGACATCCTATCATAAGAAGTGTTATGTTTATCATGAAACCACTAAAAATCTATAAAAACCCTGCAGAAATTTAAATAGGAAATAATCTTTTGTTGTTGTTGTTTCTCCTTCATTCTGATAGTGCCTAACAGCAGATTCTTTTCTTTTAATTAGTTTTCCTTGACAGCTGTCAACATTTTGCTGGCTCAGAAATAATTAAACAGTTATTTATTTTCCTGAGATTTTCTATTTAGCAGTTAACTGTCAGCCACTTCTCTTTAGAGAATAAAGCCTTCAGCTTTATTGACTATGATCTGATAGCAAAGCTGGAGCTTCTTGTTATGTTCTCAGACCCGTTTACACAACACTGTTAAGCTATCTATTTGTTTTCCACTATGGAATAGAAGACCCATAGTATTTCAGGAAACAAATGAACCACCAGGAATGTCATAAATTAACATACTTTTATATCATAAATATTTAAAATATCATCTCTGAAGTCTCGCATGTCTTTAAAACATAGGTCCAAATAGATTTTCACACAGACAAACATGAGTTGAAAGGAAAAAATTGAAATTCAGGTCCACAGATGTAAGTGTGTAGTAAGACTACTCTTTTTTTTTTTTTTTTTTTTTTTTTTTTTAAAGCTTTCTAATGCTTGTGCCCATCAACAACTCTACTGAAAGAGGTGAAGGTAGCTTCTTAATATTGTGGAATGCCCCTTGATTGAATTCAATTTATTCAATATTCTGCAATGCCAGTGGGAGTACCAGGGACCTACTTAGTGAAAAATATTAGATCTTTGAATAAGCTGTTGTGTACTGAAAAAATACACTACATTACAGGAGTGTACCATACCTTTTATAAGATGGTTGTACAGATTTTCATTCCATCTGTTTTGGGAATTCAGCGAGGTCAGGTATGAGCTTGACTTTAGAGGAACATGCAGGGCAGGTTCTGTTTCCAGTAAGCAATACAGACAAACAAATTAAAGTAGCACTTGCTTATATCTGAGAAAATCACCACAACTCTGAAGGTTCTATTTCCCAAAATTCAGCTGTGTGTCTCTTCTCCCATTGCCAAAATAATTCCTCTCTTCTACTGCTGCATTCATGTCTTGGTCTGACATCATCTATTCATTCACTTAAACTGTTCACAGCTTTGGGAAATGATTTCAGCTCAACTGGAAGAGGCAAAATATCAGAAAGGTTCTCAGGCTGTAGTCAAATTCCCTCTGAGACAATGAAAAGGGAATTGTTTGGCATTATGTGTGTATTGTGTGCACATAAAGAATAAAGATATCACAAGTGTGAATATATATTTATCTGACTTTATACTTGCTTGAAATGCAAGTGTAAAATCCAGTCAGACCCAGGCAACGATTTGTTGCATTTTTTTCTTATCTGCTATATTTGACCAATGAGTTTGGGAATCTTTTCTTTTTGTGTTCTAAAATGTGATTTTGATATACATCGTTTCTGACAATATCAGCACAAAGATGACAGTTTTTCAGTCATCCCTTACTCTTTATAAGATTTTAAGTCTTTGGGAATTTGCATGCATTCTGGTACTTCATTGCATGCATGCACTGTGTTTCTCAGGCTGGCAGCAAATGTATCTGTACTTAAACAAGTCCCTAATTCCAAATTGTAGTTAGCATAGGACAGCATTTAACAGAGGTTCAAAGCTTCAGATGTTTCTATAAAACTAGTTTGTCAGATATATGTAACACCAAATGTGTGTCCAGCATTTTGAATTCTCCAGAAAGTGCAGACACTTGTTGGGATGATTGATAAGAATGGAATTTTTTCAGTGTCTTATTTTAAATAGTGAGCTTCTCTGCACAGAGGGATGCTGCAGCCCTCAGGAGGAATGGATTCTACGTGTGTGTTAGTCCAGACAGTTAACCACAGAGATCATTATAAAAGCAGGGAGGTTCTTTCATGGTTCTTCCACACTTCCAGGAGGATGACCTTACCCATTGGATGTAGAAAACTACTTATCCTGTTTCTGATCTAATGTGTCTTTCAATCTAGCCCATAGTGACGCAAATGGATTGATAGTCTGTATCTTAGCCAGGCTTACAAAGCAGTAGTAAATAGTGCCAAGATAAATGGAAGCAGTGGATTTTAAATTCAGCTCTGGTTTTTAAACTCGCTGCTTTGAACAGGCTGAGAAGATTTTTATGTTAACATCTCAAATCAGATGAAGATAAAAGTAATTTAAGTAGCAAGCCTTAGTACTGCAGTAGGGTAATAATACCTTGGTGGTTTAGGTGCTCCCATTAACACTGACAGCATGAGTCTGACATGTAAAGCTGCTCAGTTCCAGAGAAGGTTCCTCAAACTTGCAGCGATACAAGATTATCTGATCAGTTGTTTTGAAATAGCACAAAGCAGCTTACAAAAACAAATATAGAAAATACTGGTTGGATCCCTATCCTTTAACTAAGTCAAACAGCTAGCAAGAATGCTCACAAGAAATAATCTTCTTCATTTGTTACACGTGAAGCTCTGTAAGAATCTGAGCTCCATGAAGAAGGTGCAGATATATCAAATATTCTCACGGAATTTCTGAGAGATATTTTTGTTCAAGGCAAAAGTGTTGTAATGGGTATGAAATCAAATTAAAGTATAGCTGGCTTACCAGAGAGAAAAAGTGTGATTTGACTTGAAAAATGGAATAATACCTAGCAATGTTATTTAGAGGGTGCTTGTTTTCGCCTTTGATTCATGTCAAATTGAGTTAGTCACCTTTTTCTGTGTGCTGCGATATGGCTGGACTTGTACACAGAAAAAATGTGTTGTATTTGAAGTTTTTGGTAATTATTGTGTGCTTTGCATAAAGCAGGAATTCTGCTAGGCAGTAGCTTGGGTCCCAATAAAATATGAGTCTGTGGGTAGACACAATGACAGATGGAAGAATGTACTGGATTATTTATTACCTGATAAATGCCTTATTGAAGTGCTGCAAATGATATTTAAATCCAATTCATTTATGTGAAGTGTTTAATATGTGTGCTCTAAGGACAACTTGGATGGAGGGTTTATTGTCCTGATTTGTTAAACCATAAACTGAACTCCTCTGAAAGGAAAACATCCTTCTCCAAAAGAGGATTGTGTAAAAAGCCATGGTGGCACTACTGGTGGAATGGAAGCAAGATTCATCTTCTAAATTTTCTTTTCCCACAGGAGGAAGAAAGTAGGCATTGCCTCTTCCAAACAGCTATTTATGCTTCATATAAGAGAAATCCAGCTCAACAGAGTGTTTATCCCTCTCACTTACTGAGGTGGATTGCTTTGGATAGGATTGTGATGACAGTAACCCTATTCTCAGTAAACAAAGTCTCTTGAATTATATAATAAGATCAGGAGAAGCTCTCTGCCTCAGAAAGAGAGACAGCACTGTCAGGATGGGTTGCTCATGCAGCTTTGCCATCTTGCACTCTGAATAGAAATCCTCAGTTTACACATCATTTTTTTGGGATCCTTCTCTTTTTAGAACTTGTCTATCCAATCTGTGTGTTGTTTGTTTCTTAACGAGAAAGCTGAATGGGTGGCAAAAAGATGCGCAATTTATCCTACAAAAAGGTGGAGGAGAGCGAGTCAGGAGTCCTGTGTCTCATTCTTAGCCTGAATTCTTTTTGGGGAAAAAAAAAAAGTGTGGAAAAAATGTATTTTGTGCATTATTAGTGTGAATGCTCATAATGTTGTCATTGTTTCTAGGCCGTGAGAAGACAGAAAAGTCTTGAGCAGAGTATCCAATCTGCACAGGAGACGGACAAAACCCTGCGCTTGATCCAGGAGTCTCTGGCTGTTATTGACAAGCAGCTAACAGCCTATGCTGCAGACAGAGTGGATGCAGCCCAGGTCCCTCAGGAGGCACAGGTGAGTTAGACACAGGTTCAACTTACGTGTTTACTACTTTCCTTTATCAACCAAAGAGTGTTTGGTTGTCCCTCAGCTTCTCGTTAAAGAGGATTTGCAACATGATCAGCGTGAAAGTGCAAGCAAATTTTGTGTAGGATTACTTTGAGAGGTTTAAGCTACTCTCCTAGTAAAGTCATATTTTCCTTCTGATTTATATTATATACCAGTCCAGAAGATGTAAAGGACCATAAATATCATGGAAGACTATGCAGTAATTTTAAAAAGTCAAGGATAAACAATGTGGTTCTTTAAAATCCAGCTCAAATCCTATAAAGAGAAAAGTCATCATCCTCACTACTCTTAGATTACTCTTTTGCAAGGTTGATTATGTGGTTTGTTACTAAATTATTGAAACATAGAAACATTGTTAATTATTTTGTAATGTGCACATCAGTCAACTAATATATAAATTTTTACAGCTCAGGTAATTTCAATAGAGGAAGCTTTCCCCAATCTTTACACATTGTTTATTTAGCCTTTGAAATAAAAATGTCCATCTAATTATCATTTTTACTCTTTCTTTCTTCTGTAAGGTCTGCTTTACTGCAGCTTTAAGAGGGTAAGAATATGAATGAAATAAAACCAAATATCTTTGCAATAAAACTATCAACACTTTACAATGTTACATACTTCAACTTCTCTTTTAATTCCATCTAAGTTTAGGCAATCAGATTATGAAAGTAAAAAGGGAAAAAAAGCTACAGTGAAGTTGAAAATGAGTGCTTTAATACTGACTTTAGAAGAGATACTCAATTATGGGTTTCTTGGCATGCCTGTAGAGTTTTAAATAACTCTAAAAAATAATAATCTTGTATGGAGTACCTTAGATGATCTTAAATATATTCAGAGCTGAATATATGCAGCGCTGAAAATAATTTTTTCTCTCCTTTAAGAAATAAACATTACTGTGTCTTTTGAATTAACATGTAGATGAAGGTATCTTTCAGTTACTTTTTTGTGTGTGCGCTTGTAGGTGCATGCATCTATTTTTATGTATGTGTTGGGTCAATAAATGCTGTATCTGGAAAACAGGATCACATCTGGATTCAATCTCATTGTGAAAATAATTTTTATCCTGCTTTATTTTCTTCTAGTGTATATCAGTATAAGATCAGATTTAGAAAAATTGTTTCCGATTGAATCCTAAACAATGTTATCTATCTGTTGACTCTCCTGAATTATTTTTCTTCTTCATAGAAATATGCATGATGTAAGCAATTATTTAATCAGATAAAAAATAGCATTTTTTTAAAAAGATTCCTAAGTTTAATTTCTCATCTTGTAATGATATGAAGTGACTGCATAAGAAAAGATAATATAAAAATGTAGGTTTTTTTCTAGTGTGTTTGTACCCTTACATGTTTCTCATGTCCCATGGATGCATTTGATTAATGTGCATCATCAGGTACCATACTGGGAATTACTACAGGCTGTGTAAAAGGAAATAATTCAGAACTTCAAAAACCAAAGCAGCGCAAAACCAAATCAACCTTAATTAGCACACTTTTATAAGAAAATTTCAGCTCAGCACCTTTGCAGAACTTGTTTTTTTTTTTTTTTTCCTGGAGATTTTATTGTTTAATGTCGAGTTCACCTGATTGTTTCATATCCAGTGGGAAAACCAGCACAGAAGCTGCTGAGTTTTTCCCTTTCATGATTTTATTTTATGATGCCAGTGAGACCTATTGAAAAAAAAACTTAATTAACAACTGAACAGGTCTAATATAAATATTGAAGTTCTCTGAAGTTCATTTGTGAATCTCTTTAAAATCCTTAGGGAGAAAGGGAATAAGCAATCATTTTTATGTGGGTAGGTAAACCGAGTCATTCCTCCAGCAAAGATCCAGTGGCAGAACAGGCACATCCTGAATGGCCTCGTCTCCTGTGGAGCTTCTGCTGGCATCCTTCTTTTGTAGAGCTGAAAACAGTTCATTCATATAAGACACCTACAATAGTGTCTGCACAGCTGGAATGGGAGTCTTTCAGTCAGCGATGTTGCTGTCTGGCCAGGGATCTGTTTATCCATGCTGAGGGATTTAGCATCCCATTCAGCAATATGTGTTACATTTCTAAAAGAACATATGGGGGAATTTATAATCAGAAAGCTGCTGAGCTTGGGAGCTCTGTGTGTTTGCTTCAAAAAATTCAAACCCATTTAGAGCATTGATAGGAGGAATAATCTTTGTTTCAGCTGATCAGAAATTAACCTGAGGGAAAAAAAAATTATTTAGCTCCTCTTTTTAACTGAAATGATCAGTTTAGTTTATTCAGAAGCCTGGCAGAAAGAAAAGGGATTCAAATGTGTGCTGTTCAACTTCTTAGGATCACTTTTTGAGTGTAAATTTTGTGTGCTTCTTACTCCACCATGTGGCGCTGAGACTTTAATGCTCGAGAACCAAAGTTACCCGAATTATTTGGAGTACAACTAAAGATGATGTATTCAGACAAAGAAAAAAACCTAACAGTGACCACGTAGATAAATGAGTTCAGATTCCTCAAGGCCCAATTATGATAAAACATTGAGCGAGGCAAATTCTAGAGCAATATTCCAAAAGGAAAGATTATTTGTTTGTATGCTTGATCTCATGATCCCAGTGGAAGAATTTTTCTTATTTCTAAACTTACCAAAAAATATGAAGTCATCACAAGAATTTGCAGTCATTGACTTTTAAAAATATTTGTTATTTGAGAGGATATAAACAAATCTGTACCAAAAATATTACATTTATATGACAAAATATATTTTAAATAATTATTTGTAACTTTGTTATTCAATGACTTTTGATGGAAGAAAGCATTTCTACTTTGTATTTCTGCTTAGTCTGAGTGATTATATGAATAATTTTACATTATGGGAAAGAAAATTAGCTTATTTAATTCCTCACCTGCAAATGACAACTCACTTATCTCTTGTTCTCCCCAGTCAAACTATATAAATCGTGGTGTAGAGAATAACTTAATACTGTGTTTTCGAAAAGTACAAAAATAATCTACTTTTCAATAAAATCTTTGGATAATTTCAGTTCTGTTTTGATAAGCACTTCATGCCTGGCTGTTTTCTAAGTGAAGGTGCCTATTATACTGTTTTTATAATATCTTTGTGCCTTGTTCAAAACCAAAGTTAATGTGATGATAGAATGGCAGAATGGTTCAGTTGTTCAAGCTGTTACTTGACAAGATGATGCTGTGCTTCATTGCCTTCAGACTAATATTTTGGGACAAAGAACTCACAGGTGTCTACTTAGGAAAATGTTAAAGTTATCTACACTTACCTTTCCTCTGCTGAAATTGTGAGGATTGTTTTGTTCAGCCATGTGTGGATCAGTGGTCAGAGGGAAGAGCTGATAAGTGTTATTCAGAAGCATAAGCTTACATTTTGTTATTAAGTTGGAATATCTATTCAGGTTTCTGTATTATTTAGATTTTCACCCTTCCCACATCTCCATAACATCTGAGCACTGTGTTTTAACTGCATTTATCATGTCCAGCTTGCTCAGTATTGCCTTGTCAGTCATGGTTCTGCCTTATTCTACCTTCCTTTTCTCATTTGGACTCTACTGTTTGTATTTCCTGAAAGTTAGTGTCCATAACAAAGCATGTAGTTTGAGTTAAGAAATACCTGTATATCATTTGTGCTGTATCATCATCTTCTATGTGTGTTATATACTTTTAGATATATATGAATAAAAGTTTTGCAAATTTCCTGAAGAATTGCCAGTGATGGCAAATGAGAATCCTTAACCTGTAGGACACAATAATTGATGCACATAAAGTACATTATATTATATATACAGTATATATAGTACATTATATTATATTAGACATTTTAGAAATTAAATGAAGGCAAGTTTTGCTCTTTATTAAAAAAAAAAGAGAAAAGGAATAGACAGGAACCACTGAGAGAAGAAGAGATGGGGATAATACAAGAATAAATGATGGTTTATTATGGATGTTAAGAAGTTCATGCAACAAATTTGTGAATCAGAAGAGACACAAAAGTCAAAGTGGTCATTTGAAAATTTAATTATAATGGACATCACAGTCAGGTGTTATAAATTCTTTTATATCTGTTTGTCATTGACTTAATCTTTTTGCCTGTGGGCAGCAGTACAAATTTAAAAAAAAAAAAAAGGAAAAAAGGCTTTCCATACAAACTTTTCTTTTAATCTTTCCTCTAATGTGTTTGCTCTCTCCAATTCCACATTTTGATGCCAGAGAAGATGATGCTTCATCTCTTTCCTGCAGAGCAATTTAAAACAGTAAGATAGAACAATCTCTATGCAGTGTCCCATAATACCTAATTGCTTAAACACTACTCTTAATCTGGCCTGTGCTCTGACCTATTCAGATAAGAGCTGTTCAATTATGTGCTTTCCAGAGGGACTCTGGGGTTGAACAAAGCAAATTGGAAAATGCAACCGAAAACCAGTTTGTAGATGAGCTGGGGAAGCATGCTGTTGAGATACTGGGTGTTATGTAGTATATATTTTAATGTTCATACTCACTTCTTCTTTTCATATGCAGTTCTAACATTCAAGACATGAAAAAATTATTTGGCTACAGGTACTAAATCACCACGTGTTTTGTTTGTGTGGAGCAAAAAAATGGAAGATAATCCTGTTACAACTCAAATAGATTTCAAATGGAAACTTTAAACTAAGACAAGGACAAAAGACAAAATAAGTGCTCAACAAGTAAATAAACCTTCTCTTCTTCCTGGATTCATTATTTTAATTGACCATTTTTGTTTTCTCAAAAATTATCTATCTTATTTATAAAAATTATATTATTTGCTCCAGATGTTTCTGGCCATTCATTTAATAGCCTTGTCAAGGAGAACTCAAAATATGAAAAATAAAAAAATACAATTTTGATAATTTTAGAAGAAAAATTAATCTAAATTTGGAGACTTCTGCTAGTAATTTTGCTTTTACAAATACTTTGCTTTAGAAAAATACTTTAATTCTCTAAATAGTACTGAATAATTTATAGTAATATATATTCTTGCAATTAAACTTAGTAAAGATTTAATGGTTTCATGAATTTTTCTTTTTCTCTTAAAATTTACTTTAATACATATTCAATATAACTTCTGAAAACCTGCTTTCAGTGAAATGTTGAAATATATAAGACATTATAATGGTATACAAGTCATTAAAACCATGTAATAGAAGTATAAAATAGGCAGCATATGGTGTACATAGCTTTGTACTTAATAACCTATGAAAATGTGATTAAAAATACATGTATATTAATTTTTTACTATTAAAGTTACTGTAGTGTAAGATAAATTTATGTACTTATATTTCAAATTATAGCTGGTCTTCAGGGCATCTGTAAAATGCTATATGCCATTAAAAAAACCCAGATTAAATAGAAAGTCAGTTTTTAATGCAGGACTAATGGCCTCAAATGCTTCTCATGATGGGAACATAACTTTGTGTCTTTATTTCATAGGATAACTTTTTTTTCAGTAGTGCTGTCTAGCAATACTGCTAATAAGAATTTCTTATTTTCTAACAATTTAAACATAATAATATGCAAATATTTCTGAAGTATATTATATCTATATATTTTCTGGGAATTCTTTTCCATTACATTGCACTAGCCAACACTGCTTAAGTTAATTTTGTCTTGTAAGGTTGATTAATGGTGAACCAAAAAAAGCTGATGTTTTTCTTTGGATCACACTTTGATTTTGCTGACAGACACAACAAGCAATACGTATTAGAAAATATATTTATTATAATAGTGAACTGTGTGTCACTGTGCATTTGCTACAGAAAATTGATACTAAACATCGTTTCTGGTCAGTAGTATGCCACAGACTGTGTACTGGTTTAGATATAGCACAGCTCTCTAAGGGGAAGATGATGTTGTACTTGCAGGACACTGATCAGTTTTCTCTCAGCTTGTCTGGTGATACTGTGAAAATGTGAAGAATTAAGAATAGTGAAGCAAATAACTTTTCTTTTCTTTTTTTTTTTTTTTTTTTTTTTTTTTTTTGTGATTAATTTTTAATTGTTCTTACCATTGAAAAATGTTGTTTTCCTTCAGAAAAAAAAATTTAATCCACGTTCAGTCCCTTCATCATCTTTGCCACCCTCTGCTGGGGCTGCTCCAGGAGCTCCAAGTTTCTCTTGCACTGAGAAGCTGCGCTCAGCACCCCGGATTCAGGGCTGAGCAGAGGGGCAGGGTCACCTCCCTGACTGCTGGTCAATGTGCTTCAAAATCAGCTGGTCCAAATAATTGAAAACAGCACACAATTTTCCCTCAAACCTTACTGACTGCTATCTTTGTTTTCCAACAGAAAATACAATCTGAATTAACAAGCCACGAGATTAGTTTGGAAGAAATGAAGAAACGAAACAGGGGAAAAGATGCTGCCAAAAGAGTGCTCTCCCAAATTGATGTGGCACAGGTAGGCCAATTTTGTTTCCACCATTTTTCCTTCCCTCATTCAAATGAGTCGTGTGGGTGGTACTGTGACTCGACCATGAAGTGTTCCTAAGGTATCTCTTCTGCTTTAGCTGTTCCTTTCTAGCCAGAAAATCATGGTGGATTAAGCATACCATCCATAGCTCTTCCTGCTCATTTTTTTACTCCAGCCTTTTCTGTGTCTGTTGTGGTTTTGAAAACAAACCAAGTGAGAGGCTCTAAGTCAGAAATAAAATTTAATGAGAAGAAAAGGAAAATAAAATAGAATAAAATAAAATAAAATAAATACAAAAAGAAAAACCACTGACAGAGTCAGAATACAACCTGATCAGGGTGATGGAAACAGTCCAGACGAGGTGGTCTTCCTGAAACAGAAATCTTGTAGAAAGGTCTGGTAGCTCCAGTCCTCTGGGAATCCAGTGGGTGAGGGCTGCTTCTACTGTCCCAAATCCCAGCTTATATCCAGGTGAGAATGCTTGGCTCTTCCCCATGGGCGGAGCATCTCACAATGGGATGATGAGTCATGGAAGAGAGCCTTAATGGCCCATTAAAGAGAGAGATAACTCCCAGAGGGAGTTATCTCTGAGTCATGCAAAAGGCATTGATGGGCCATTAACTGAAGATGGTGATAGAATACATCCTAAACTACAACCCAGGACAGTGTCACTGGCAGTTCTGAGGTGCAGGACTGATGTAACCAACTGGTAGGGACACCGTAAAAAAGAGGTGCTTTGGATGTGCTGAAGCTTCAAGAGATAAAACTACAGTGGGGCTTTTTCGATGTAAGTTTTTAGATACTGGAAAATATCTGCTGTTCAAAATACGTTAAAAGATTTGGAAATCTTTAGTAGAATTTCATTTGAAATACAAATTATGCTGAGCTGTGCAATTCAGACATCAGTTTAGAATGTTAGATTTCATTTCATTATTTCATCGACCTTAATAGACACAGACACCTTCTTGAAAATGAAGAAGACTGAATAAACAACAGAGAAAAATACACATTTTTGACCCATTAATGATAGGTTCTTGAATATTTTGCTGGTTTGTTTTTTGTGGGGGTTTTTTTGGTTTTTGGTTTGTTTGGGTTTTTTTTTTTTTGTGGGGGGGGGGTTTTGTGTGGTTTTGTTTGTTTGTTTTGTTTTGTTTTTTTTAAGTGAGAAAACAAATTTTCATAATTCATTAGAAAGACAAATGATTTAATTATTGTCATTTTTTGATTCATCCTTGTCAAGTATTTCTAGGCACCTCAGTTTGGATTTTAATTTTTATTATGGGTATCCTTAATTTATTTTCAGCAGTTCATTTGAAATTAACAATTTGACTTTTTTTAATGTTTCATCTTGTATACAGGACTAGATTTCTTTGTTGAGAATATTTATTTTTTCCTCATTTTTCTCCCTTTCTTCATACTAACTCACCTTCTGATGGTCTCCATGGCAGCTGAGAAGTTGGCCATATTTCATCAGTGAAATGCAGGCACCAGACGACTGCGTAAATAAATGTTTGTGAATTCAACAGCCCTTCTTGGGTGCCTTTTTTTATTAATCCACCTCTGTGCAGACTTTTTTTTTTTTCCTTTGTAAGGTCTCTCTAGTTGATGATGTGTTCCAGTTTGAGTTTTGAAAAATTGGTAGAGTTCATCTTGAGACATTGCTTTGCTAACATTAGATAAAATATAAACAAAGAAAATAGTAATTTACATGCATAATGTTAATATCAACTACCAAAGCAGGTAGAAGGTGAGCCCTTTGTTACACATATTTATGACTGTATTTGATTTTAGGCCACTGAACTCTCTTGAATTCCCCTCCATCATTATGCTACCTTTAGTGGAAAAACACATTTCATGAGATCAGTTTTTGCTTACTATTTTCTGAAGAGCATTCTCACTTATAAATTAATTATTTTCTCTTCTATTTTTTTAATAAAGAATACTTCCAATTTGACATATTTATTCTATTATTAATTCAATTACCTGAACAGAAAGTAAAAAAAAACTATGAAAATAAATAAATGAGATTTCGAAGCAACTGTTAACTGTGGCCAAATTTATCCTGGCTTTTTGGATTATTGTCGGCTGAGAGTTAAGTTCTGATTTTTAAATGTAAGGGAAAAAATATGATTAGTAAAATAAAAAATATTTCTGCCATGGTGATATAGTACCTAGTTAGTCCTAACAGACTGAGAATTGTTACATGAATGTAAAATCTTTTCTAATGAATAGCTGATTTTTGAAATTCAGTACTAAATACTTTTCTGGTCAACTTTTTGAATACATTCTCAGTTGTCTCTTTTCTAGACTGACAAATATGTAAAGCATAATGAGACTTTTAGATAAACAGTTTTCAGTTTCCTGTCATTTTTCTTTATGAATTTTCTATTTTAAAAATTACTTTCTGGGGAAAAAAAAAATGAACACATTCAGGTGCAAAATGGATTTGTACAATTGCTTTTGTACTGTGACGGGTATCTCTTTATTGTTTTCTTTATGTTCTAAATTGTTCCAAATACCCACTTTTATAATTTTTCTGATTTTTAGCATTGAGATGATATTTTAAAACTGTTGGAGATAAATATAACTATAAAATATAGCTGTTATTTTTATCTGGGAGAACTTTAGTGAGAATGCTAAAATATAATTTAGATACCATTTGTATGTCAAGGTTAGTAGTTTTCTGCTTTGTTTATTTTTGGGGGGTCAATTAAAAATAATTTGACTTTTTTTTCTCCTACAGATCCTCAGTGCTTTTCAATCCTTCAGTATCTCTTCACAGATGGCTTTAATTTTCTCTGCTATTAATACCGCCATTTTCTTTTTCTAAATAACTTTTAATGTACTGCCAAACACAAATGGTAGCTGATACAGATGTGGCAATGCAAGATTCCCACAGGATTTGATCTTTATCAAATTGAAGTGTCACAGGAGAATGAAAAACTAATTCCATACAAATTTAGTGCATGCAAACACACTGAAGAAAAATAAGACCTCTTATTCCTACCCTTGTTTCCTACTTTTATTTAATTATCCACTTATTTACTGACAGAAAGACTTCCTTTCTTACCTCATTTGAAGTCAATTTAATAAAAAATGTTTAATGAGGAAAGTTGTTGGAAGGAGCTACTGGATATTTACACCCTTTCGTGTGGTACCCCAGGTTGTCTGCTGCTCATGATTCCTGCCTCCTTTTCAGAAATCTGATAGATTTCCGATAGATTTCTGATAGATGTGGGAAGGTATTTTACCAATGCCTATGTATAGACCAATTCTATGCCTTGTTACAGTTTTTCCTCGAATCTATATGGCACAGACCACACTGTTGTGGAATAAAATGTCCAGAATTTGAAGAAAAAAAAAAAAATCAAGCGTGTTTGCAGATGCTGAGTTCCTATTTAATTACTTAGTTATTCCTTAGTGACATTTAGTCTATTTTTTGTTTCCAGACAGTTAAAAAAATTATTCAATAATACTTTGCTCTGTACTTCTGTAGAGAAATTAGTTCTTTTTTAAGTAGATAATTAGAATTGCTTTTCTTTATTTTTAATTATTTCCCCTCCCCCTGAGCTAGGGATCATGTGAGCAAGCACAAAGATAGAAAATGGTGAAATTAGAAGCGAAGCTTGTCACAGATTTTTTTCTCCTTTCAAATTGCTTTCTTTTTGGTCTAGGTTAGGCTTTTTTAAAATTGAAATATAAATCAATTTTATACTCTAAATCTTGGGGTTTGTGCTAGACCTACTTACTGCCAAGCCACTTTATTTAGATTTCTTTGAAGGACTAAAAGATTCATTCCTCACACCAAGAGGCAGCAACTGATAGAGTTGAAGAGAATTCACTCTGCAATGGGGATGGCTTATCCTCAAGCCATTAAATCTGTCTTCTCCCCATTCCCCTGAACATTTTACATATGGAAAAATACAAAACTTCTCCCTTTCTTTATGTGTGTATATGGGCTCTTTGGCCACAGGCTTTGCTTCATCCAGTGCCCTGGATGATGGAAGAATTTTTATCCTCCATTGCAGACCAAAGATTCTCTGCCACTGGCATTTCCCCCAAAAGTTTTATATTTTTTTAATAAGAAATTGCTGGTTGAAAATGTATTCTAAGTATTCTGCAACAAGCCTAAGACTCGTCTTCAGCATTGATTTGATTTCACACTTCCTGCTCACCCATTTTTACTTTCCAGAAAAAGCTGCAGGATGTGTCCGTGAAGTTTCGCCTGTTCCAGAAGCCAGCCAACTTTGAACAGCGCCTCCAGGAATGTAAAAGAATTCTAGATGAAGTGAAACTGCAGGTGCCCAAGCTGGAGATGAAGAGTGTTGAGCAGGAAGTAGTACAATCACAGCTGGATCATTGCATGGTGAATATTCAAGATGCTGTCTTTCTGCACTGGCTTTATGCAGAGAAAGCTAAAAATTAGAGATTATTGTCCTTAATTCAGATGAGAAACAAAGAATCAGTTACACAAAAAAATCCAAAACCCAAACAAACAAAAACCTCAGAAATGCACTAGACATGCACTTCCACTGTGTGAGAATACCAGTTAGGATCCCTTTATAATTCCAAGTCCTTGTCCTGCAGTTGAATTTATCTCCCCAAATTGACTTTATTTTCTGCTCTATTCTACAGTCATGGAACTCTGTGACGTAACCAAAGAGGTGTTTGAGCACAAGCTTATTCTAGCCAGGAAAAACAAAGCATAATGGAAAACCATAGATTGAAACTTCTATGAGGTAGCATGCTATGGCTTGCTTTCAGCTCAAGAACAAAAGATGACCTATGTCCTAGAGAATATGAGGAAAATATGTATATATCTCTTTAATATCACTATAATCCTGACCCCCTTTACACTTGAAAGGAAATAAAGCTAAACACTATGTTTTTTATGATCATAAAAAGAAGATTGTAACGGCAAAAGTAGCTGATTTTTTTTTTCAGCTTTATTTTGTCTGTTTGTTGGGGTTTTTGTTGTGGGTTTTTTGTTTGTTTGTTTGTGGGGGTTTTTTGTTTGTTTGTTTGTTTTTTCCCTGGGGCAATGGCATGCCTGAAGATTTCCCCCTCCCAACCTCTTTCAGGTGTAAATGTAGAAAGAATTTAAATTTAAAAAATAAGCATGGGACAAATCAATGTTATTGCTTTACATCTTTCATTTTTCTTAAATGAAATTGCTCTTAAGTTCATATTCTTGTGAGCATGACACTCTTATTAGAATGATGTGGTAGTTAGAAGCTCTCTACTGAATTAAAGTGTCTTCACTCAGCAGCTGGCTTTTGCAGCCCTGATGTATTTTGTAGAAGGCTTATAGTGATTTTAGAGCACCTTTAACTACAAGGATTCTCAAAATGTTCCTGTTTTTCAAAATCTAGTTGTAGTATATCATCAGAATTTATACAATGTGCATCATACAACAGCTTCCTAATTTGTTGACAGGTTTTCAGGAATGAAGAATTTTGCTATCGTATTAAGCACGTGGAAAGTAGTTGGACTATATCTGTACTACTTTAATTAAAGTAGTAATTATTGGTCCACCTCATTTTGTTACTTTTTATATAGGTTTTTTAATTAACTAAATTTTTTAGAGTATGATACTTACTAAATGTGAGGTTAATCCTCTGTCCCTCCAGTCTCTAGATTTAGCAGTATGAAAAAATGACTGATTTTAAAAACTAGTGGCTCTCTGTAGTTTAAATATCCAACATTCTGTATGAGTTGACAGAAGAAATCTGTTGTTGTTTTAAATACTGAATTATCTAAGTTTGCAAATAACTTCTGTCACAGCCTGAAACAATAATGGTGTGTTCTTTCTCATGTACAGAATTTCTAACACTATCTTTGAGGTCACTATTAGTAAAGATGGGCTGTTCTGAATTTGTTCATTTGGATTCTGAATACTTCCAATGGTCTTTTCTGGTTTTCTTGTTTTAATGGTGGTGTTTCACTTTTATATTTCTATTTGATTAGAAATTATATAAAAACCTGAGTGAGGTGAAGTCTGAAGTGGAAACAGTGATAAAAACTGGGAGGCAGATTGTTCAGAAGCAGCAGACAGAGAACCCAAAGGAACTGGATGAAAGGCTTACAGCTTTGAAGCTGCAATATAATGAATTGGGTGCAAAGGTAAGTTCTGTGGTTTTAATATAAAACCATGTACTAGCAAAGTGGAAAGTAACCTCAGTGTGGTAAGTAAATGGGTTTTTTTGCTGGTTCCTTTCAATGTTCTTCCAGAGGGACGCAAGGAATGGAGGCAAAGGCAATCTCCAGCATTGCTATTCAGCTGCTCTGAAGAAAATAAAAACCACCTAGGAAAATAAAAAATTCCTTTGCTGCAATTCAAAATTTTACTTTTTTAATATTGTATTTTTTTTTTTTCTGCTAGTTCATTGTTTTTTAGAGTTCAGATGGAGGATGTTATTTCATTCTGATGCCTCAAAGAGTCACTTCAGATTAGGAAATTACTTAGATCAAGTTTCACTTATAGGGCTGCTTCATAAAAGAGGAAAGTCTGCTTCTGACTGTACACATCCTAAACTATATAATTTCCATTTCTTGCTGTTCAAAAACTTGTTGAACCAAAAGCTCTTGCCACTGAAGGTTTCCTTGAGAAGCGCTTGTATACTAGCGCTTGTATACTGCTTTGTGGCTCCTGCACTTGCATATGGTCAGTTTTTGTCCTAACCATTCTCTGGTATAAATGTCAAAGCCCCTGACTTTTTCACTGTATCTTAATATGTAAGCCCCTTCCCAATGAGAAACTGTGGTTTGGGTTTTTTTTTTTACTCAGTTTTCCCTGAAACTCAACTAAACAGAGTAGGATGAACAGGCTCCTAACCAATATTAACAGGACTCAGAAGAGGTATTGTGGCATTGTCCTAAAGAAGACTTTATTTAAATAAATGAATAAATGAACATGCAGTTAATGCATATCCTTCATTTCTCTGTTGTTTTTGTTTTTGTTTTTTTCTCTTGCCTTCATTAGAACCATTCAAAGAGCTTCTGAAAACTGTAGGATTAGACTGAATTTGGTGCTGTGACTTAGGTGACTGAAAAGTGTGAAAGACAGATAATGCCTGCCTGTTTATTTCTAAAATGTATACACTTGAAAAACACAAAACGGGACAGGAAGAAAATTTTAGATTATAAATTATTCAAATCATAAATTATTAATAGCTAGGAAAATGAGCCCATGGTAATACTGAAGGCCAGTATGTAGTTTAAGCAGATAATGAGAATCAAGCCCTGGTGACTACAGTATGATACAACAGTAAGAGTTATGTTACTTTTGGCAGAGATAATACTCATTAGGGAATCTGAATTAAAACAGTTCCCTCTTGCTAGAAAGTGAAGGTGTTAAGAGACATCAATCTTTTGAATGTCAGGAAACCTGGAATTTGCCTCAGTAGGTGTGGATGTCATTTGGGATTGGATAATATGTTTGAGCTCTCCATTATTTTAGAAAGAACTGTGGCATTCATTCCTGCATTACGTTTAACTTAACAGCAAACAGGTGCCATTATTGTAAGAAACCTCTCTCATCTAATGAAGGGGTAAAAATGTGCCATCAGGGAGCCATTAGTGGCTTGAAGTGAGCCATATTGCAAACTGATGTGTCTCAAAAATTTGCAGTGCTGGGCTTACCTCTGCTGCCCTAGATGGAATTTTCTCACAATTACTTTACATAGTATGGTAATTAACAGTTTAAGAGAGAGTCACAGAAGCCCATATATATAGAAATAAAAGAATTGAATAGCCACTATCAGCACTAATGGATTACATTAAGAAAAAGACATTTTAAGATAAAACCAACAATAGTTATAACTAATAGTAAGTCTCAGGACTGAAATGTACAGTCTGAGGGAAAAACACATCTTCCAGCATAGCTTCACTTGTGTGATTTTGTAGGCACTGCTTCAAGAGACCCCCTCATATATAAAGAAACTCACAATCACATTTTCTGACTCAGAAGGCCTTTAGAGGGCACTGTTTCCTATTCTTCTGTAGAAAATACATCTTGATATTTGAAGCACTAACAGACTGATTAATCAGTAACCTCTGGATATATGCAATGTATATGGAGATACTGTTGTGTTATTTATGAAATAAACACATGTTAGAGATGTATATAGGAGCACAAATATTCTCTCTCTGTTTTGACAAGTATCAGTAACTTCCTTTTACAATATACCAGGTGTTTAAAATTCTTAAAAAGGCAATCAAGCTCAGGGTAGTGCACTTTGCATTGTGTTGCTGCTAAGTAATGTTATTTACAATTGCTATTACACTCTTCAGAAGAAGAGGTGGAAAACCTGGCTCCATGTGTGAATGGAGCTCTAAAAAGCTGAGTTTTATGGTCCTTCCCAGGGATTTACCTCTTGGCCTGACTGTAAGTTTTGTGGTCTCATTTAATAAATTTGGCATGCAAGAAAGCACATAAAGCATATTCAGTGAAAAATGTTATGAGATTCCAGTAGTAAGCCTCTACAGAGTGATAATAAATTATCAGGAACACTTTATAGCTTTTTCCTTAGGCAAATCTCATCTCCTTACTCAGGGTTAGCAGAAGCCATGTACCTAACCTTGTAACATCCTATTACATTTTAAAACCTCAAATTCTTCTTGGCAGTCGATCTACGAATCAATTTGATCATTGTGCCGTTACTTGTTCTTAGTAGAAAGTACAAAATAGTTTTAGTAGATGCTGATACTGGTTTTAACCACTGTAGAAAGATTTTCTATTTAAAAATACTTAAATACAAATCAGAGGCTACTCTTAACTTGATTACTATTTGACATTCAAGCTAATTAGCAATTTCCTCTAAATACTGGTGATCTATGGGACACTTTTAATCCTCCTTTTCTGATTGGGATTTTTTAAACTACATCACAGCATAATTTATTAATGTGTATTTTCTGCTACTAGTTGCCTAATGTCTATTGTAGTGTAATTTCCCATCTAAGATCTCTTAATTTATTCTTCTGCTTTCTCTACTAATTGTGTCAAACCTTTTCCTGAAAGTCTCAGAGGCTTGAAGGAAAGGTTGATTTTACCCTGTTTTTTCAAAATGCAGTGTGAGACAGTCAAGGCAACATAAATACTCAGCCTTCCTTCCAGGTGCCATGTACCAAGCTTAAAGGAACTTTACAGCTAAAGCAGAGGTCATGCCTAGTACTTCACATACAAAACATTCAGAAAATTAAAACCTTAAAGTTAAATGTGACATTATTGAGTGATATTTGTGTATCAAGATTTGAGGCTTTCTTTGACTGGGATTTCTTTTCTTTCACATAGCTTAACCACACAGGAAAAAAAAAAAACAAACCTCAAGGAATCCTAGTTTCTATATGGCCACCTATATTAAAATATGCCCTATGAAGGATTTTGACATCTGTTTTGTGTCTCAAGGAAAGCTTGCTAGTTCAGTTGTTCCAAATTTGCTGTGCACAACTTCAAAGCAGAGGAGGTTTTTGGAGCTCTATTACTAGTTCAAACTCAATGCATCTTTATGCACATTTTTTCTTGTAGATGTTTGCATTCTAGCAGCAAAATTACTGATCCTGAGAGAACCATCCAAGACATACCTATACTAAAAGTGTAACTTCACCTGTGGAATCCCAAGTCTAGTTTTTATTGAAAAGCAGCCTACAGAAAATATTGTATAAAAACCCGTTTCACTGAAGGGTTAATAACCACAAGTTTTCTTTCTGCAGGTGACAGAAAAAAAGCAAGAGTTGGAGAAATGCTTGAAATTGTCCCGGAAACTACGCAAGGAGATCAATGCTCTGACGGAGTGGCTGGCAGCGACAGACGCGGAGCTGACAAAGAGATCCGCTGCGCAGGGGATGCCCAGCAACTTGGAGGCTGAAATTGCCTGGGGCAAGGTAACAATATAACACATACATGTGGATATTGCAGAGAGATAGATTCCTTTCCTGATAAAAAAGAATTTAAAAACCTGGTGGTTTAGCTGGTGGAATTTAGTGAATGTTTTGGCATTATCTCACCTTAGCATGAACGCTCAGAAAAGTTTAAATGGTCTTGTCTCTGCAGAGATCAATCAATAGCACAAATCACCTTCACACTGCAATAATTTTCACTGAAATTACTATAAATCAACCTCCCGGTATCCATGTAAATGGAAATCTCTTACACCATTCTACTCATGGTTAGAATAGTATTAAATAGTAGATGAAAGGTTAAAGACGCCAGAACACTGGCATATTCCATGTGTTCAAATAGCAGCCAGGATATTTGTTTTCTTACTCTTAGATTTGTAGCTCATTCCTTTGAAACATTCTGGGGGCTTCCTACTTCCATGAGACTTCACCTTGAACTGATGTTTCAGGTTAAAAACTCAAAGTCTAAATCAAAACTTTGCTCAAAATCATAGCTTAGATAAACATCTTATAGAAACTGAGGAATACAAGAGGTCTGTATAAAACGGAGTATTTCTGTTAATGTGATGTTAAAACTTGGCATGTTATCACTCAACACTAGCTAATCTATTTTATTTTCTGCACATGTAATAGAAATCCAATCTAGCTGAGGACATAAACAAACCAAGCCATCATTATTCACAAATACTAAAATCTTCATTTTAGAGCACATTGTCCAAGGCTTCAAAATTTCAAATAACTATGTGCAGCCTTTTCCACTTTGTTTAATGAGAGAAATCCTCTAAACATTTTACTAGCTTAACTATGCAGTATAGAAATAGTCATGAATTATGCACAGGCCGTCTTCCTAATTTTGTTAATTGCAGTGAAGATTCAAGGCACTTGAGTAAAATTTGTTTTATGGGTTGGGGTGGGTTTTTTTGTTTTTAACTAACCCTTGCAAATTTCTGAGCATGATAAAGTGTCTTCAGCCTTAAAATGCATTGATGATTGACAAACTAATAGCAATGCTACAGTAACAACAATAACAACAATCGAAGAGGTGTACACGTCTTTTGTTAGGTTTGGAGTTCATATTTTTGTCATCAGTCATCAGTACTGCAGTTTTCAAATCAAAACCTAAATCCCTGCAACCCCCATTGTTCTCTCCTATTTTTGCCTGATGTTTTCTCATTTTTATTTGCTGCTTTTCCAGCAGTATTTTTTTTTTTTTTTGCAGTTCCTCTTTTTTATTTGGACTGATATTGTGATCTTAGAATCATAGAATTACGAAGGCTGGAAAAGACCAAGATCCTGGAGTTTCGCCTATGGCCGAACACCAGAGCACTGAGTGCCATGTCCAGTTGTTTCTTCAACACTTTCAGGGATGGTGACTCTGCCACTTCCCTGGGGATCCCATTCCAGTGCTTAACTGTCCAGTTGGAACACCCCCAGCTCTCTCACTTGCCCCTCACATGAATGACTCTCCAGGCTCTTCCCCAGCTCTGTTGCCTTCCCTGGACTCCCTCCAGCCCCTCAATGCCTTTCTTGGAGTGAGCCCCAAAACTGGACACAGGATTTGAGTGTGGCCTCACCAGTGCCCAGCACAGGGGGACAATCCCTGCCCAGGTTCTGCTGCCACACCATTGCTGATCCAGGCCAGGTGCCATTGGCCTTCCTGGCCCCTGGGCACACCTGGCTCATGTTCATATCTGTCAACCAACACCCCCAATTTCTTTTCTGCTGTGCAGCTTTTCAGTGACTCTTTAACACCCATAACAAAGAGCCAATGTCAGATTTTTAAGACAAATTAGAAAAATCTTCATGTTTTAACATCCCCAAAGTAACCTGCTAGGTAGTTGGGCCATTCACTTAGTGAAATAAAAATAATCTTCACTGATGACTACACAGTACAGTTCTACTGAAACAGAAATGTGCACTTCATGTTCCTGTCGATCCAGATGTATGTAGCTTCTCGGGGCTTTAAAGAGAAAGATTTGTCCTTAATATTGTTAGATATGAACCTTAATGCTTCAAAAGCTGCATAATTAGAACCTAAAACCTGATGATTAGTGCAGCTGCACAGTGGGAAGCCTTTGTTATGCCTTAAGCTTGCTACAACAAATACAACATTTTTTTATCTGAAGACAATCAAAAAAGGCAACAGGAGCTAATTAAAATAAAAACTATTAACATGAAAAAATATATCAGAAAGGAACCACTCCACTTTCTAGTCTTAAAGATGCCGTTGAGTATTGGGAAATCTCACAGGGACTTGATACATAAAGTTTTGAAGGAAAAATTGGTAAAAAGGATATTTTGGCTTCAAATACTCCCCAAAAACTTCACTACAGACGAAATTCATTTAGCACCTCAGATCTTCCCCTTCAATCAGTTCATCACTAAAATAAGAGCAAACAAACAACTTTGGGTGAGAACAGCTACCTCTTGGCAAAATATATATGTACTGAGTGGCTTTCAAAATTCCATTTTAAGATTGCCTTTCAGGAAATATAAACAAATATTCACACACACACACACACACACACACACACATATATATATATATATATACAAACTTGATGTGGAACAATCCAACAGGTAATATATGTGTAAGTCTAAATCCTAGACTTACAAGTGTAAATATTTGCAGAAATACTCTTTCCTAAAAAGTCTGCTCCCACTAGGAGACAGTGCTGCATTTTATCCTGGAATCCTTTAAAATTCTTGTGGGGACTTCATAAATAAGTACAATGCTGATACTCCTATGTGGATTTCATTGAGGCATCACACAAAATTGTACATCAATAATTTAGTCCCCAGAACCAGAGCCTCACAGTATCTGATTAATGTCACAGCTTTGGGCTTTGGACTTCCTGGGTAAGTAGGCTGCCAAAGACAGTAACCAGTCTAATGAAATGCACTGGGAGATGAATTAAGCCCAGCAGATTCCCATTGTGACAAAAGTCTGCAGAAAAACTAAGATGGAAAATGGAGAGGGAGAGAGGAGAATTCAATAGTGCAAATGAACTGAAAATTGGATGTATGCTGCTGTCGATATATCTAAGCAGAGAGCTAATAATCTTTTTTTCTTTACAGGACAAGGAAGCAATTATATTTATTAATGCACTTATTTCTACTTATTTCTAATTCATTTTCAGCACTCATGTCTTCTTAAAAGTGAAAACAACTCAGAGGGTTACAAAGATAATTAAAGAGTTGACAGTAAAAGAAATCATACATTCAAATGTTGTCTTCAAGGTATAAACACCTAGAAATAAAAAGGAATGTCCATCTTGAATAGGAAATGAAGCTAATGAATGATAGCATTAATCTGGACATCAAGGGAAATGTGTAATTTGTTCCTGTGTAGAATTTTTCAAGGAATGGAACAAAAACTTGGCTGAATTATGTGAAATGAGATGGGCAATATACTGAAGACTGTAAATCCTGCCTTTCTGCTCAGTAGAGACAAGTTAAATCTTTCCATTTGAATTCAGCTCTGTTATAATAGATAAGAAAAATGACATGTGGGTGGAAAGATAGTCATTAAACATTGTATATTAGAAATCCGTTTATAATTAGAAGTCTTGATTTAGTGCACATATTTATCACTGAAGACATTAACAACTGCAGGGTTTATTTGTCTTTTAATCAGGAACTGGACTGATAAGAATTAGATTGCCAGGAAACCATGTTCTTAAAAAGGAAATGGCAGATGGTATTACCAGGAAAATTCTGTATCACTCCCTACTATCAGCAGTATGACTCTGCCAATGCTTTAATCTGATTTTTTAACACAGTGTGTAATACCAGTGAGTAAAGTTGACTTGAAGTACTTAGAATTACATTTAGCAACATATTTCCTGTCAGAAATATCCGTAAAAGAAGACAAACTGTGAATTGTGTCAACTGATTCATAATCACTGGCCAAAATGCAATAAAAATAAAAAATGTGCTGTAAATAAACAAATAAATATGTATAATCAACCACTGAGAAGACCATAATGTCAGCCTCTGATTAATTCTGCAATCCCACCTGTGAGAGCTCAGCCACCTAATTAATTTTAGAAAGATTCAAATTGCAATGAGTATTTTCAAGTAATCCACAGCACACAGGCAGTGTAAAGGCACCTTTTCTTCACTCATTCATTGTTGTGCCTTTAATCTACATATGTTAATGACCATCATGACTAAACATACTGTCCCCTGCATTTACTTACAATTCTGGTTTGTTTGAATAAAAACCATCATTAGTTCATCATGGTAGTTTTATCATTATAAAATGATCAGAAGCCCTTTTTACCACATCTTCAGAAAAACAAAACAGACCAAACAGAACAATAGAATAATTAAAAAAAAAAAAAAAGGGGGGAGGAAAAAAAAAAAAAACAAAAAAAAACACAAACCACCAAATATTCCCATTTCTATGTAACTTCGGTTTTCAGACATAATTAATTCCTGGTTGGTATTTGGTGATGGGGGAGATGGACAAAACCCATCCCAGTAAACCAAAACCCTCAGGTAAAAAAACCCAAATAACTCGAAACAAAACAAGTTCTAACAGAAACATTTGTAAGTATTTTTTAGTAAACTGAAAGAGTATGTCACAGTGCAGTGCAATCAGAGACAGAATTGTGAACACCACTCAAAGTATAAACATCTGCCCAGGGAACTGCAATTATTTGTTCTAACATGATTCATCCTGTCATCCTGTGGATCCATATGTAAAGCAGGTAAAATATTATTGTATGCAGCTACAAACCACTTATAAATTCTCAGCAAAGCTCATCCCTGTAACTTTACACGCTGCAGCATGATTTGCCTTCTGCACGGATTTCAACCCATCCAAAGTTGTTTTTTAAAACAGAACTTTTATTTTGTACTTCAGCTCCTTCCCTGAGGTTTTGGTGAATGAAACTGGTGCAAGGGAAGCTCAGATTCTCCCTCTCCCCATTCTGATGTTTCTGGGAAGGGGATTAGAAACTAATCGACTGAGACATGCTCTGCATGCAAAGTTGCACCAGGGTTTGTCTGATTGCTTTAATTTCCTGGATGTCAGGAACCTAGATGCCATTTCTCTTAGAAATGTTCAAGTCCTGGGAGTTCCATGGTGGTGTAATTCCCCATCTTTGATTAAAGCAGCCTACTAGCATTTTTCTTATGCCCACAAGTGAGAATAGAATAACAGTTCCTTAAAAAGGAAAGAAAACATTTCAGTTAGTGAAACATAAATTATCTTTTTGGGTCAAAGAATTTCCATTTTACCAAATAACCATAACTGGTACTTCAGAAAAGTGGAAGTATAGGAGTTTCTTCCAAAGAGGCACTTTAGAATTCGGTCTAAATGAATAACTGAAATTTGAATGGAATTTGAGATTCACATCATCTCAACTCTTATATCTGCTAGTAGATGTGATCCTAAATAGTATCATATGTAAAGAAGAGTTGACTATATATATGTGTGTGTATATATACATATGCATATATATATATATATATATATATATATATATATATATATATGTATGTATATTCTTAATATAATCTCTAGAATTTGTATACATACTCTAATGGAGATATTTTTCCAGGAAGTATTTATGGATTTTTTTGTCTTCCAGCAGGTAATACACACTTGAATAAGATTTTTTTTTTAATAAATAAATATACTAGTCTTAAGAGGGAAAAAAAAAGTGAATTTAATAACGTCACTATAATGATAAATAGTGAAGGAATATAATCTGTTTTGGACCTTCTCAACATTGCTGATAAGTTTTCACAGCCATAAGTGAATGCTGGGCATTGTGATTTTAGGTTCAATCTTTTGTTTTCATGGTTTTGTTTCCCCAAGAAATAATATAATATGATAATACTATAGTAATAATAATATAATATATCTTATAATAATAAATATAAGAATATAATGCCATGATTATATCAGAAAAATAGCTTCTTCACAGCTCCTACATTTATGTATTTTATAAATGTTGAATAGTTTCACCCTGATAAGCACACAAAATCAAAATGTATAAATTGCCTAATCCTTCTGGGAAGAATTTCACCACTTTATTTGTTAATGTTTCATATTGTACACATTGTGGTGGTGTTTGGGACTTGGGGCTTTGGGTGTTTTTTTAGGTGCTAGGTGTTTTAAATGTCATTCTTAACTTACAGAGCTAATTCTATTAATTCTGTAGTTTAAATTCTACAACTTTCTCACGTATTTTCAAATAAACCACACAGCTGGAATGCAATTTCATGTTATGACAACCAGAAGGGAGCTTAAATCCAGCAAGGCTGTGTGGAATTTGCTCTTTAAAAATTAGGAGAGTTTAAAAGTCACTCCCTGAATTTTCATGAAATAATCTTAGTTAAATCCTGGAATCATGACACATTCTTTTTTGTTTTATATAATGTTGTTGAATTAATAGCAGTGCTTTAGATTTTTTTTCTTTTCCTTACAGAAAATTTACCAGTTCTGTCTGTTATATTGCAGTAAACAAAGTATGTGTAGACTATCACTTTCTAGTACTACTGGGAAAAAAAAAGGGAAATTCTTAGGAATATAATGCAGAGATTCCAAATTAAAAACAAACCAAAAACGTGCTATTGAAGTTGTGAAAGAAAGTTGGTTTACTTGGTGGACATCATAACCTACGGAGAAAGTCGTAGCTGGTAATGCAGCATAGAATCCCACTGACTTCACAGACCCTGCTAGATTTTCAGCTGGATTCAGTGGCTCCAGTATTTTATACATATACAGGGATTTTGAATAACAGGGATTTGAAGTATTGATGCTTTTCTCACTTCAGTGTTGTATTGAAGGCCACAACAGTTTTTTAAGACAATGAGGGGAAGTGTGATTTATTTGGTTCATGTCCCTTACTTGCAGTTACACAGGGGAGTTAAAATCCATATTGTCCGGAGGTGCATCTCCTCTTTAGTTTACATTATTTCTTTACTTTGAAAGCAATACCTCATTTCTTACACGTAGAGAATTACACATCTGGGTTTTGGATAGCAGTTTTGTTTAATAGACATTTAATTATTTGGTGCATATGTTCACCAATTGGGATTAATATTTATTTATGTAGCCCAAGATTGGTCATCATTTTCATAAATGTAAAACACAAAAGAAACCACAACCCTTGGTAAATACACTTTAGAGAGTCTCTTCCAAATGAAAGTGATAGTTTAGAAAAATAAATAAAGCTCATCAAAATTTTCCATCCTCAGTTGTAGGCAAATTATATCCTTTGTGCTACTCTTTTTTCATGATGACACTTTGCACCTGCTGTGAAACAGATAAAATAGTACTAGAAGAGTGTATGTTTTTCCTTTAATCTGACAGGGACCTGCTGAAATTTTAAACTCTCTTTTCAAATTCCCTAATTATATAGTATATTCTTATTAATTTGCATCAATCATGCCTTGGTTCTATTACATATCCTCTATATTTTAGAAAATTGATAGAATGGGGAAAATTTCTCATACTTACATGAAATATAAGTGTAAGACCTTTTCTCTGAAATAATATTGCAAAATGAGATTTCTGTTAACCATAGGAAGTGAGCCACTGCTTTAAGCATGACACACCAAATAATTTGAAGGTACTATTAAGATTCTGTTTTATCAAAATGAATAATTTTACAATTTCTTTATTGAAAAATGAACATTCTACTTTCACTGTGAGTACATTATCAACAAAATTATACTGATCTGTAACCATGAAGGATAGATAGTGTGGAGGTCACAAAGATGGATTTAGATAAATATCAGATAAATTTCTCTCATAAAACTGGTTCTATGTGAAATTAGTGTAAGGAGTTTGTACCTCTCCTTGAGTATTTAGGAAGACTGCTGTACTTTGCACAGTGTCATCTAATTTTAGTATTTAAACACCTGCTTTTTTATATAGTGTCTAAATATGTTGGTATTTGTTCCTTTCATTAGACTTCTTGTATGTTGCAGTGAATATTAAGACATAAATAATGAGTAAATTATGTAACCTTACATATCAGATCTATGAGGTAAGATAACAGTGGGAAGAGATGCTGGAAATCTGATTTTATAGCACTGCATATGTGTTGTAGTCATTGAAGCTTAGAAATGCTATGGGCAATAGCTTATTTTAGTATTTTGGTTTGCAGAATGAAATCCCAAGTGAATGTAATGAAAATATGCATTTCTACAATTAGAAAACAAGTTTAACAGAAGAAAATAACATTATTTCCCTGAAAAAGATTGCATTGACAAATATTAAAGTAATAAAATATTCACTAGACTATTTTTATGGAGTTTTCTGTCTTAAGATGTCATCATGATGGTGTATTTTTGTCCTATTTATTATGTAAGCTTTATTTGCTATTTGATAACTAATTTGATTATATGAAAAGTAACTTCTCTATAAATATTATAAAATGTGGATTCATTGTTAATAATTTAGTATTGAACCTATATTTTGAACACTGAAATAAAAGATAATTCACACTTCTTTAAAATTAAGCTATTGCAAGAAGATGAAGAAGACGAAGAATTTTATCAGTGTTCAAGAGAAACAATTTGCTTTGTACTTGCTGATCTTCACTGAATGCCTTCCCCTCCCATAGGGAGCAAGGCCTGTTCTAGTATAAACTTGCTGTCCGATTTAATATTTCATGTTCTTTGTGTGGATAATTTTTAATTCCCAGAAATTTTATTTCTTGTTCAACTCATGTAGGCGACACGGAAGGAAATTGAGAAACGTCAGGGCCAGCTTAAGACCATCAGTGATTTAGGAGAGAACCTGAAGACAGTGATGAAAGGGAAGGAGAGTCTCGTGGACGATAAGCTCAGCCTGCTGAACAGTAACTGGAAAGCGGTAACTTCACGTGCTGAGGAATGGTTCAATCTCTTACTGGTAAGGAAAATGCATTTCTTCACACAGAGGAAATGTTGGTTTCCAGTAGTACATGCCCAGCCTTAGAGAAGTGCTTTTTCTGGTGCCTTGGACTGTGCTTATTGAGTACACAGGTACACAGACAATCAGATTGATTTTTGTTCAGTACATTGTGTGTTTTGAGAATCCGATTGATTACTGAGTGGAATCTGGATTGTTGGCAGTTTGCTATCCTGTCTGTCTCAATAGTTCTTGTTTCTGGTTTGGGGTTTTTTCCTAATAAATTAAATGCAGTTTCAAGAACAAGTATTTTCAGTAGTCAAGCCAAAAAAATAGTCAAATAAGTTGAGAAAGTCGTAGTATTGATACCAACAACATCAGCTACTTTTAGCCGCTTTAGCACTTCTTTTTGGAACAGTACAATTGGGAAATAAGTTTCTACCTGCAAGTCAGTTTGGCCCACAGGGTAATTCTGGTGTGTGTGAACTTAATTCATTTCAGAGGCAAGTAAATCATAAACTCTTCTCAGGGTGCACACCAGATAGGCTGAAGGACCATGATTTGGTCTTTCAGAACTTCATGATCTTTTTTTGGATAGTTTTATAGGGCATGTTTAGGTGGGGATAATTCCTTAAGGAATTAATCCTATTAGGCAGTAAAATCCCTAATACACATTTCATACAGATTCAAGAGCTTCATCCCCAGCTGCCTCAAACTACAGATAGTCACATTACTTTATTCTGCCTTCAAATTCATTCTGTCACGAAGAGGTGACAGCTTGAACCCTTAACTACAGAAGGGTCTTAACCGCTGGGCTGTCAGAATGCTTTGGGAAATCTTGCTGTTTCTGTTCCTGAGAGCATGGGAATGTAGTTTCACCTCAGAGAAACTGAAGTGATTTTTAAGGGTGTGTTGGCCTTTGTCATGACTTTTCAGGGCTTGATGTGTTGGAGCTCAAGTAGAGTCTGTATGGCTTCATTAAAAAGCAATAAATATACTACTTTAGCAATAAATATATAGCAGCATTGCTACAGAGCTTCCTCAGCTGAGTACAGTATCCAGGTGAAAGTATCTGAAAAACCTAAGTATTTCACTGAGAATGATGCAGGTGCACAGATTTAATGTGGAACTGATTATGAGAAGCATATAATGGAGTTTACAGGTTGATATAGATATGTATGCCTATACATCCTTGTTCTGCTTTGGATTCTGTGATTAATATTCATTGAAACACATGATAAAAAAGTCTAAGAGAGGTAGTTGAGGGTTTTTTTTAATGAATTTTAGAACAGTGTAAAATAAAGGTAGATACATTTGGGGGCCAAAAAAGCTACATTTGGGTGTGTGGTCTACATATGTACTGTGTGGGGTATGCAGAAGCCACATTCTAGTGAGCTCACCCAAAAAGCAGAGTTTTAAATGAAGCAGAGAAATGAAGACTTGTCAGAATATCAATCAAAAAGGCAAAGTCTCAAAGCAGAGAAGTTAGATGAAATGTCCATAAGAAGTTTAGATACAAAGCTTTCAGTCTCAACTGTGAATTTGCAAGTGCATCCTTGTGGCCATCTGAGTTTCAGTCAATTTTCTGGCTTTCCAAAATGAATTCTGTACCTTGTTCTTGGGAAACACCCCTTTGCACGTCCAGTAGGTCTGGCTAACAGCTTCCTGTTCCTCTCAGCAGCCTCGCTGAGCTGCTGACACCTGCATCTTGCTGTGATTTTATCATCCTGCTGCCTGTCACTCTGGAAGCTTCTCTCTGTCTCCTAGAATGTCTTTTTAAAGGAACCTTACATATAAAGTGAACCAAACAAACAGCAGATTCTGTCCTTCACAAAACAAGAAGTTACTGTGTAAAATAAACAAGTCTTCATAATGTCATGATGTGTGCATCTAGTTGGCATAGCTACAGCTGTTACTTCAGTTCTGATTGCATTTTTTGTATGCAGTATTTACCTTTTCCACATACAGGAATATCAAAAGCACATGGAGGCTTTTGATCAGAATATAGCTAATGTCACTACTTGGATGTATCGTGCTGAAATACTGTTGGATGAATCTGACAAACAAAAACCCCAGCAAAAAGAGGAAATTCTTAAGGTAAAAAAAAAGTGATTTTCTGGAAAGCATTAATTTTATTCTATAAAGGACTGTGTCAAAACTAGCATATTTCAGAAGGTATCACAAATAGATTAAAATTATTTTTTCTGTGATAAAGCTACCCTCTGGCAGCTTGTAGATTACTTAATAAATTTGCTCTGAATTACCAAAATTAAATCCCTGCAGAAATAAAACCAGATTGTTATAATTCTTGGGAACTTCCTGGTGAGTAGAACAGCAGCTTATTAAACATATGTCTGCTGGAAAAGATTCCTTTAACATAAGGTTTTCTTTTGTTTGAATTTTTTTTCCTGTCCCCTTCATTTTTAATTTTCTGTTTTTCTGTGATACTTTTCCAATATTTATGATATTTCTGTCATATGATTGTCTTAATTCTACAAACACTGCTTACATTGAGGTTGGATCAGCAACACAGACAAGAATATTATATGGTGAACTAGATGTAGAGTCGAGGGTTAGTGTATTGAGCAGAAGGTTTTAGTTGGCAAATTGCATTATTTACCTGATGAAATATTAGCTTTTAATATGGATGTGTATGTTAAAATATCTCATTTAAAATATCTTCTTAAAGAATAACATCAAATTATTATCTATAAAGCCTTTCCTTTTTCTTTTGAAGTCGGTGTAAAATTTCACTTTATAATTAACTCCAAGGTCAGTATATAATATCTGACTAAGAGTTTGCAAATCAAAATCAGAATTGTTTTGCTGACACTAACATCATGATGCCATTTACTACAGCAAAATTTTACAAATTCCAGGGCAGAGCATAAATCAATGCCTTATTGATCACAGCAGGATTATGAGACTGGCTTTTGTAGATGAATGAACAATTTTGCCACCATCAGATACAAAGTAAATTTATCAACACCTGTATATATGTTTGCATTGCACAAAGGCTTTTCATGCAGACAGTAAAATGTAGTTCCTAATGCCCAACTGTATTTCTGATTCCCAAATGCCTTGATGCTTTGCTATCTATTTCTGGCCTCTGCCTGTACCGGGATGTACTGTTAAAGATTAATATTGCAGAGGATAAAGGCTTGGGTTTTTTGGTGTGGTTTTCTTTTTTTTTTTTTTTTTTTTTTTTTTGGTGTTTTGTTGTTTTGTTTTTTTTGGTGTTTTTTTGTTTTGGTTTGGTTTTTTTTGTTTTTGTTTTGTTTTGTTGGGGTTTTGTGTGTGTGTGTGTGTGTGTGTGTGTGTGTGTGTGTGTGTTTTGGTGGTTTTGTTTGATTTTTTTTTTTTTTTGTGCTGGTTTAGACAAAAATTGGACTTTTTTTTATTAAATTGTGTTAATTTTACTTGCCTAAACTATGGCCCTGAGCAGTAATGAAAGCAACAATTATACATCCACTTCTATAATACATGAATTAGCCGCTCTTCCTAGCTTTAGGAACATAGAATAATTTAGTGCATCCTGAAATATTCTGCAATATTATTGCAGATAAGAATCTGCCTAGAAATAATGATCACCATTAATTTGCTCTCAGAGATATTAAAACAGACAAGTAGATACATTCCTGCTATAAATTTGAGGGCTCTGAGTGGGAATGTCATCTAAGGTATTTCTACTGGATTTACACACTCTTGCATAATTATCTGAATTTGCTTTGTGGTTTTGCTCCCTATTCCTTTGCACACTTTCTCTCTCTCTCTCTTTCTCTCTCTTTGCATTTATTACTAACTTCAAGCCCTGTCTCTTGCTCACGGACTGTAGCGCTTAAAGGCTGAGCTGAATGACATTCACCCCAAGGTGGACTCTGTGCGTGGCCAGGCCAGAGACTTGATGACAAACCGTGGGGAGCACTGCAGGAAAGTAGTAGAGCCTAAACTCTCAGAGCTCAACCAGCGATTTGCAGCCATATCACAGAGAATTAAGAGTGTGAAGGTAGGAGGAACTTGCTTCCGTAAGGAGACGCATTACAAAAAATGGTGTTTGTGTGAGGTGCACAATTGCAGCTATACAGTGGGCTACAATTCCTTGAAAAACTAAGCTTTTAAAGGAAAAACAATGCAGAACCTAAGGATTTATTTTTTATTAAGTGTGGAGATTTGGGGGTTGGTATTAAGGTCTTTTTTCACTGTTTCACAATTAGGAGTATTCACTGACTTTATTTGAAGGTAATGATTACACCATTAACATACAAAAAATGAATGTCTGAGAATTAGTAAGTCTCTAACTTAACAAAGTATGAGTAGCCTTTTTTCATACAGATTGGGTTTTGAGAGCTAATTTTTCTTCAAGTGTATTTAGTCTTTTCCTATGGGTCTGGGATTCACCAATGCTTGAGATAGAAATAGAGAGGTAGAGATTATATCAATTTTACTTGACCTACTCATCTGTACAACCACCTTGACTGTTAAATCTGAATTCAGTGTGGATTAGGTAATTTTTTGCCAATTTTTGCCTTCTGAATTGGAATGAAGAAGGACATAAGCCACCTACTTTCTCCATTGTATTTGCTGCCTTTATTCTGAAGAGCTACTCAGCAGATTAAACGAGGCAGCCATGCAGGTTGGTATCTAGGACAATGGAAATGCACGAATCCTGATCTAAACTATTACTGCTGGTCACTGTACTGACACTGGAAATAAATGCACAGAGGATCCATGGCAAAGCAGGAAATAAGCTTTGCAAAAAGCATAAGCAAAGAGACATGGTTTCCCTGAGTTGTTGGGGTCTGTGCAGAGCTCAATATCCTGCCTAACCAGCACATCTTCGTGGATATTTGGACTTATTCAGGTTTCATTTCGAAAGCAAAATAATGTCTTCTGAATAAAGGGAACAATTTTTTTTTTTTCCTGATGGCCATCCATAGTATTTCAGCCATTCCAGCTTCTTACCTACTTCTTACACATGTACAAACTGTAGACTGAGGACATCTGTGCAAGGACTGTGTTGTCTGATGGTTTTGGTATGAACATCTGCTATCTGCAGTCTAGATTTCCATCTCAGTTTTACTTTGCACTTCCATGTTGTAAACTTGCAGAGCTGATGCAGTCTTTGATGGGATCCTGTGAAATTATTGCTTATCCTAGGGAAAAAAATGGGACTGCCTGTAGATGCCTTATTGGGGGTTCAGTGTTTGCACTGCATGTTTTGGCCCCACACAAAGAAGGGACAAAAGATTCTTGTCAAGACAAAGTGTCTTCAGAACACAGCCTGCAAATATCTTCCATCAACAGAGTTCTGTCTCAGGTTTTCTCCCATTTCTGAAAGCAAGGTGGGCTGGAATTGGCAGAACCACACTAAGATTTAAAGAAGAAATGCCCAGAAAGATGAGAGGAAGTACTACAGCACACAAATTATAATGGAAAATTAGAATTTAGGGGACGTTTTCCAGAACCTTGAAAAACGCACAAGTAAAACGTGATTCACAAAGGGTACTTACTATTATAAGTATTGCATCAGATAGAAAAGTAAAAACTGGTCTGAATTATTGACTATTCTACTGACTTACTATATGCATTTGGATAAAGGACCAAATTACTGGGTACATTATTTGTCTACCTGTATAATGTAGGTAATTTTACTTTCCTGATGATTTCGGCTTCATGAGCTGGAAAATTATTATTATTATGGGTTGATATGCTTCCTAAGTGTTTCTGATTTTTTCCCCTTTATTTAGGTAAAATTATTCATTCTGTGAAAAATTAAAACATAAATTCAAGAGGATTGATAGCTCTTATAACCTATTTTCAATAATTACTCATCCGTCTTCAATTAGCTATATGTTTTTCTCAAATACTAACAATAGTCAGTACAACAGTGAAGTAAATAAGAAATCATCCATTAAGTCAGTGAATTGTAGAATATAATTGTCACGTCCAGAATTAACAAAATGTTCATACTATACAGAAATGAGACTTAACATTTTCAAGTAGTCTTTGAACATCTTTCAATTACTGAAATTCATTTAGTGTTTTTCTTTCCACTTTCTTCTTTGTTATTGTTTTTAGTCTTTTTCAGAGACTATAAATTTTATATTCCCATTTTATTAGTTGGTTTGTCTTTTAATGAGATTTAAGTACTTTAGAAAATATCCTTCAGAGCATTTGAGAAGAAATTACTGTGTAGTTCTCTATTATTTCTAACTCAGCTGAAGTGCATGATGAGTGTAATTCTGAGCCTCTTAATGAAAATTTGTAAGCACAGTATTATTATCTATAAATATAATACATTATTATATTTCCATTAATGTTTGTAAATGTTCAAAATCTTTGTTGTTAAAATAATCAACCAGATACAATTAAAGATTTTTTACCCTGACTCTTCCAGGTCATCTGTGAACAGATTTCATTTGACATCCAGTCTCTCAGTTTTAACTAACTAATTTTTATTGTTGCTGTCTTCATTAAAAATTTTACATATAATAATAATTAATTGTAGGAGACGAAAGAGTAAAAGAGAACTAGTTAGGATATAATGTGCTTATGTGTTTAGCAAGAAAGACAGGTGCACATCTACGAGTTCCTAGAACATCAAAAAACATTAATTACCTTTAAGTCTAAATTTTGTGCAAGAACCACTGAGATTTGCTTTCTTCTTCCATTTGAAGCTTTGAAAGAAGAAAAAAAAATCTGTTGATCATTTGCAGTGCACTTAAAAAATACACTATATGTTGTACATAAAACTCTTCACCAGCACTTGTGTAAGACCAACAAAAGGCAATGTGCTGTTGTTAATAAGCACCAGTTGAAGAGTTCAAAACTGGATACTAACCTAAAGCACAAAAATTATACTGTGATTTATTTTGGAGGAATTGAGTCTATTTTGTTTGGTTGACTCTTTTTTTTTTTTTTTTTTTTTGTCCTGAATTTTTGTTGAGGCTTTTTGAAACAAAAGCTGAACTTTTGTTGATTTTTTCCAAATACATTATAAAATACTATTTAGGGGAATATCGTACACAAAGATTTTTCTGCCCTTTGTTTTTGTAGCATTCACCATTCACCTGAAACTTCTACTATTCTATGTGAGAGAACAATTATTTCAAAACTGAACCAGATTGACATTAAGTTTTCTCAGGGTAGGGTTTTCCACAACTGAATGGACTTGTTGAATGATTTCTGACAAACCAGATTTAACCGAATAGTGGAAACAGTTATTTTTTTAGAAAAATACTATTTGTTGGAACTTGTTCTTATACACAAATGTGAGAATGTATTTTATTTTTTCCTTTTTAATTTTCACTTACCTTAAAATTCTTTTTTTTTACTTACATGGAAATTCTATATAAATTTGCATCTTTATTTGTAGCTTTGGATATTTTGAGTATGGTGTAGATATTTTTCAACCTGATGGAAAGTCTTCCATTGCTTTAGCAATAGGGGGTAGCACAGATATCTCTTTTCATTTCTGTTTCTAATAAATCTATAAAATGTGTCTTTTAAATAAATAATCTTTCTATTTCTCCCATTTTAGCCCTTCATTCCTTTGAAGGAATTGGAGCAATTTGACTTCGATATACAAAAAATGCTTGAACCACTGGAGGTTGAAATTCAGCAGGGAGTGAATCTGAAAGAGGAGGACTTCAATAAAGATATGGTAATTTGGTTGAAATCGAAGTCTGAGCAAAATAAACAGGGAGATGAAAAAACCTGAGTGAAAATCAGAAACCCATATTTGCGTTAAGATCTTTAGATATAACATGGCAAAAGTCCCAAAGTAGCACTAACTAAAATTTTTTGTGCTAACTTAATTTTTAGTTTATCAGACGAGCATTTCTTGTCCCTTATGAAAACACTAAGCAGACCAGGATGTTATCCATGGGTTCTGTATTACTAGCAGCAGTATTAAAGAACATGGAATGAATTTTAAAATCTCTGTGGTAATATGAAGACCAGGAAAAGTCAGAATAATGTATCAAAATAGGCACTATAGTGAAAGAATACATTCACTAAAAATAAATGCTCATGAAAAGAAATGTCACTTGCCAATTTGTCCTTAACCAATCTGTTTATAGCATTTAATGTAAATAGGTTTTGTGACTGTTGTAAGCTTTATTACTTATGTTTTATCATTGGAAGTCGTATAACCATTTATTCATATTTGCTGAGAGGGGGAAAGGAAAAGAGGACTAAAATACTGCAGTGCTTTGCTGCTACTGCTATTGTGGTGTGTGTTCTCCAGAGTGATTTTTAGAGGGATGACATTTTTTGGCTGGGCAAAAATGGAGATTCATGTTTACAACCCTCTCTTCTTAAGTCCTCAGCAAGATCAAATATATATTTGTTTACAGCCGATATAAATACTCAATATTATTTTACTTTTAAGGAATTTTTCAAAGGTGTCTGTTTCATATCAGTGCTGGAAGGAATCTTTACAGGACTTTTATGCAGGAAAAATACAATTTAAGGCTCTGTATGCTGCATAAAGAATTTACCATGTGTATGTAGTGGTAAATTCAAAGTGAATCAAGTTCGATGGGGCGGTTTCCACTACCTGAGCATATTCGGTTCCCTATCTTTACATCAAATGCTTAGAGTGGTTCAAGACACTGCCAAAAGCTGTGACATAGATTCAGCTTTAAAGATTCATAGATTTGTAAGTGACCTCTACATAAAAAATGCTCAGTGAGAGCATTTGCCCTGTCAGGATAGCTGGTTTTCAATGTGAGGATACTCAGAATCATCAGTAATTGCATGGTCTTGCCAGCACACTGGCATTTGCAATCTCTATTAACAGTGATTTAGAATATTTTACAGATATCTAATCTTTTTGTTTGAAAGCATATATATTAATAAATAAATATATTTCAGGTTTTTGCCTCCAGTGTTTTTATGCTGTTGTCCTGGATGCTGCATAAGATCTAATACCAAAAATCTGTAGATTTTCAGGTGCTGTGTTGTCTTACTTATATTCCTCTACATATATTCTAGAAATCAAGTGAAAGTTACTTGATCATCCGTACAAAATTGCAAGTAGCTGTTACATGATTACTTTAGCATAGTCTGTATCTACTACTACTTAAGTAATAATTAGATTAAAATGCACATTGTGTTGGTTATTTTTTGAATCAGAGTGAAGAGGATGAGAGCACAGTGAAAGAATTGCTGCAAAGGGGCGACAGGCTTCAAAAGGGAGTCACAGATGAGAAAAAACGTGAGGAAATAAAGACAAAACAGCAGCTGTTGCGGAGTAAACATAATGCTCTCAAGGTATAGGACCTACAGTTATAAGCACATGCTATTTAACCCATTTTTTTCTTCATTTCAGGGAATTTTTTTTGTTGTTGTTGTTAAATGAGTTTTCATTGCTATTTAGAGATAAGTAATTTAAAACTACTTAGCTATAGATGTATTTTCTTATACAGTTATCTTGATGCCTTGCAAAAGGAATTTTACAATCTCTAGCTTGAGAAGTACTGTCTTATTCTCAGCACTACCACGGTGTGATTGCCAGTTGGACAACAATGATCTCTTTGATAATTCCTTTTTTACATATTATGTGTGTTTTATGCTTCTTCAACAGGAGTCAAGACTTTAATTAGAATCCAGTTCCACAAACTTACATTCACAGTTGAATAACCTACTTCTGGCATGAATAGGTTGTTTATCCTTCAGTAAAATATTACACACTACATTCCTTTTAGAAAAGTGGCTCCAGCATCTCTAGAATAGGATAGGTGGTAACACCAATAGACATATCAGCTCAGAGGCTGAAACCTAAAGTTGCATATGAAAATTCTGAGCTGACACAATCCAGGAGGTAAAACTGGTGATATAGTTCCTGTAAATGCACATGTGGAGCAGCTAACAGATATAATTGGAAGTGTCATCTTTCTACGGCAAATGAAAGTGATAAAAAATAAAATCTTACAGTTAGACAGTCACCTTGGTCACCTACCTAGAGCTATAGGCTCTGGATACTACAGAGAATGTTTATCTCATCAGCAAGCATAATTTTTCTTTCTTTTGATAATTTTTATTAAGTTATCTTTGGTTTGGGGAACTTGGCATATTTACATTTTATTGTTACTTATTTTTATGCATGCTCTTTCCTTTCCTGTGGATTTAGTTCTAATTCTTACAGTTTTGTAGATCTGTGTGAATTCAGAAGAATAGCTAGAATATACTGTTGATTTGTCCACATTTTATAGAAGCTTGAAATCTATTAGGTGTATCTCTGACTGTTCTGAGTTAAATGGATGCAATTCATAATTTTTATGTTGGAGAAACAAGAACAGTGTTTACTGCACTGTGCTCTTGACCAGATCCTCCCTGGCTGTTTTTATGGTATAGTGATAGATTTTCCTTTGGGTGACTCGGTTAAGGCATTCACCCTGGTGAAAAAAAAAAAATCAAGAATGGTTAAGGCAAATTAATCCAAGTATTTTTTATATAAAATATACCAATATTTTTAAATTTACTTCCTAATTATAAATTACAGTAATTAAAATATTTTCTGAATTCTGCATGAATGAAGTTAAGCAGTTAAAGCAAATGTATATTTAATAACATTTCTGAGGGGAAAAAACCAAACATTTTATACATTCCTGCTTAAGAGAAGTTTCAATCCTTTATAAAGCAGAGTTATAAACACAAGACATTTGTTATGTGTGTGGTATTTAATTTAGATAAAGGAAACTTGTCTTTGCAAACACTTCTGTATTGCAGTGATTTTCATTTGAATAGCTACAGAGTTTTCATGCAGGCTAGAAATTCACAGGAGTCCACAAAATACAGAAGTCCTACTTTTGGTTAGATACTAAGTGGGCTGTGTTTCCATCTGTCCAGTAAGTATTCTGAGCAGAAGTGTTTTATATAAAATATTGACATTTATGTAAGAGTCTTAACTTCTCAGAATATTGGTGACTGTCTCAGGGGTTTATTCAACATGTGAACAACACCGAAATAGGTAACCTCCTTTTAAATAAACAAAGAAAAAAATTTAAACTGATGTAAATATGTTCACTTACTCATATACTTGCTTTAAATATGAGCATTTAATTAAAAAATTAGCAGCCTTGTACACTTTTTTTTCCCTTCAGTGTGCACACATGCCAGTTCATATTTTATAAACTTTAATTCATATTCTAATAATGTCTGCACTGTGAACAGGACTTGAGAGCTCAAAGAAGAAAAAAGGCTTTAGAGATTTCTCATCAATGGTATCAGTACAAGAGGCAGGCTGATGACCTAATGACATGGCTGGATGACATTGAGAAAAAGTTAGCCAGTATGCCAGACCACAAAGATGAACAGAAGCTAAAGGTAATGTTGTTTTGGGTTGGCAATGGTAGATCTTTTTCAGTGATAGTTTATCAGTTGAACAGACAGCAAATGCAGCAAACAATCCTATTTTATAGCTATAGAAAATTATAAGTTCAGCTCTTTATTTCTATTTATAGTAAAACAAACCTTAATTATCTGCGTTTAAAGTGACATTTCTTTGTTGTACTATATTTTGTATTTGTTTCTTATGCAGGATGATATATAAATAATTTGAAACACACTAAATATAATGTTTTGTCAATAATACAGAAAGTGTGCAATGTGTTAAGAAGCATCAAATGTTTTCTAGTAAAAATTGTAATTGATTTTATGTATCTTTGTTCCAGATGAACAAATGACTTACCAATATATGGATGACCTCTATCTCATGTTAGCACATTCATTTTCATCAGAACATATTCATATGTCACTGTCAAACTCTATAGATTTATTTACATACTGTCAAAGGTTTTCCTGGTTTATTTTACATCGTCTTTCTTTGCTTCATTCTCTGTTGAGTTTCCCACGGAGTAAAATAGGAGTTAACTAGTACATTAAAGAGTCTAGTAGTATATATGTAAGCTGTTCGAAGACTATTTGTGCTGAATATGCTGACCCTTACTGAGAAAATAATTTCTGCAGTTGCCCATCACAGTGTACTAGCAGGAATCTGAACATGGAAACTGTTGGCCTCTGCTAGCAGTTTCAGAGTGTAGTAGCTCTTAGGATCTCTACAGCCCATCTCCAAGAAGGTTCTTCAATTTCAGTTACTTTTGTTTCGTTTAAATGTAAAATAAGATATGAATAATATGAAAATAAGCTGTAAATTTTACTTGTGACAAATAAAATGGAAATGGATTTTCTGACGGAAGTATTTTGCTAATTCCAAGTTGATTGATCTAGTTAGCTAACTGTCCTGGGCCCTGTATTGGTTTTGCTCACTAGGAGATTGGTGGAGAGTTGGAGAAGAAGAAGGAAGATCTGAATGCGGTGCACAGGCAGGCTGAACGCTTGTCTAAGGATGGGGCTGCAAAAGCAGTGGAGCCAACCCTGATACAGCTCAGCAAGCGCTGGCAAGATTTTGAGAGCAAATTTGCTCAGTTTCGAAGACTCAACTATGCACAAATTGTGAGTTGTTACTGGCAAACCCATACGTTTGCAACTGCTACTACTAACAGCATCCTACTAACCATGAGAGCGTCAGGGTCAGTGTCAACTCTTCAGATATTAATAAGAAAAGCCCTATTTTCTGCAACTGGGGGAAGCTTTATATACTCTGATTCAATAGTGATCTGCTTTGGTCTCAAAATTGCCCTTAAGTTAAATCAGTCAATTACAAAAAAACTCAGCAATGAAAATTTTGTGTTTATTTCTGTTGCCTCATTATTTTTCCATAACATTTATCAGTTTAAAAACGTTAGTTTGCCATGCATCTATTTTTTTCACTGAACATGTAAAACACAAAAGTCGTCTTTTCCAAACTACTCATCCCATGCCAATTTTAATTGGTTTTTTTGTTTGTCCATAACATGTTATACTCACTTCAGGAAGTGATTGGAAAATTTTTATGACTCTATATATACATATCCTCTTCTTCAAATGCTTGAACTATCAAACAAGTTTTTGTAAGAAAATGTAACTTTAAATCCGACAGGATGAAAACATAATTTTTACAAGCCATCTTCATGTCTTCCAATTTTGAGTTGTTTAGTTGTATATAAAATACAGTTATTCTTACTGGTTTATACATGCTGCCATAACTGGGTAAATAAAAGGGAAATAAACTGTCGGTATTCCAAATTTATGAACAAAATATGTATTGAATGTTACTCATTTAGAAGTTTACCAGAAGTTTCTTTTGCACTTACGTCAATTTTTCCTTGGCATTCCTACTATTCTGCTCATTGTCTTCTGGGCTTTTGATTTTATACAAAGAAAGATAAGATTTGCTTTTAAGGAAGTTGTTGCTTTATGTGCTCTCTGTAATCCTTAAAGTGCTAATGTTAAAAGGGTGTTTCATCAAAATATATATATTTTTATTTTCTTTTAATGCACCTAGATTGCAGAGGGAACATACTGATAGGATAATGAAAATTTAAATATGTAAAGTGTTATTTTTTAATTTATATATGGTAAACTATGTTTTTAAAAAGGAAAAAAATTCCAAAAATCAGCAATATGTATAAACTTTTTTGATAAATATAGTCTTCTATTTAATGTAACATATTGTGTATTTTTAACTTTTCTAATACTAAGTTACATAATGTATATGTAAAACTAATACTTTGGATAGTTATGCAGTTAATGGAAGCAATCAGAGAAACATTATCTTTGGTTTGTATGTTATTAAATCTTGTTCCATCTGATTACACTATTCAGATTACTATGGTTTATATTAAACTTGATGGATGTAATCAGTTGCAAATTGTTTATATTGACATGGAGCTAGAGTGAGATTCACTTTGTCTTGTAAATGAGTTGGCTTTTTTTAATGAATATATTTGTTCCTTTGATAATCAAGTAAGAAATCAGATTGTGCATGCAATTTATATAAAAACATTCTGCTGTCACTGTGCTTTTTATGTCACTCACCACCTACCATGACAGAGGATGAATATAGCCATTAGAAAATTTTACTGGCAGATCAATAAACTTTATTTTAGCATATTTTTTCTTTCAAATATGTAAGGTAGATGCATCAGCATGTTTTTGAATTGCTCAGATGAACACACTCACCAACTTTTTAAATTCATGTAACCATTACATATGTTTCTATTATTAAAATATGTGATTATATACTATATTTATAACCTTTAAAGGTTAAATTTTTAAATATTTTCAAATATTTCATGCAAGAAGGCTACTTCTTACTCTTTGGGGAATAAGGTCATTCAATGAAATTTACATGTACACAGGACATTACTGTGTTCTTTTCATTTCACATGAAAAATATTTTGCTCTGTTAACAATGAATAAGGTGATACTCATATGAAATATTTCAGAATTTATACAGAAGCTACTGAGATGAAAAGGCAGTATATTTTCATGACCCAGATCAGAGTGAGAAGTGCAACAGCCTTGTTATTGTTACCGTTTTAACTTTGCTGAATTAGTGAAACTGAGTGAATTTCTCAAGGTTTTTTTTTTTTTTCTTTTTCTTAAAGAGCTTAAGTACCTACCTCACAGGGATGTTGTGAGGATGCATTAATTGTTTGTGGAAGACTTCAAAATACAAAAGAAAAATGAAAATTCAAACTATTCACTTGAACACATGCATATACCATCAAAAATAACTTCCACAGAGATTTTCTATGTTAAACAACAACTGAATAAAGCCATATAATAAAAATACAAAATCGATTTTTTTTCTTTAAAGCAAAAGAAATAGAAAACTGCTGCATTTTTATTTATAATTTATGATGTATTCCATAAGAGTTATTTAACAACTGAAAGTTGTTATTATAAATCAGTGAGGGTTTAGTTTCACTGTGTATCTTGCAATTCGTTACGCTTCATTGAATAAACATAGCAAGACTGCACTGAAGAAAACCTTTAATTATGTTACTTAATGACAGATTTGCATTTCTTACCTTTGGAGCTAATATATTTTTTGATTTCAAAGTGTGAAGTTAGAATTATCATGCTCCCCTGGATTTTACTTTTCCCCGGTATTTGTTGGGCAGACCTGTCAGAGTGATATAGGAAGCATGACCTTAGAAGGATTTATTCTTTCTAGAATACTAGATTCTTGTTGAATTCTCATTGTCTCACAAATACATAGCAATAAAGGACCAACAACTAATTGACAAATATATATTGGTGTATATTTAGAAAAAAGGATTTCCTATCACCACTTCTGAGAATAGAGTATATTATATCACCTCAAACATGTATGTTCTGTTTAATAACATTTTTGAGATATTAATCAGTTTGGTAAAGTGGTCCTCTATGTGAAAATTGTGAGCAAGTAACATAGGACATTCTATAAAGACAAAGGTGGGTTAATTGCATTTACAGATTAAACATGGCACACAAATGCATAAATGCAGCTGCACACAATCTAAAATTACATTGAGAAGAAAAAAAAATTTATGGAGTTCTTGTTGTCTTACAAGTTTCTTCTATTATGCATTGTTGTCTTTATTCATATGTGGCAGAATAAACAGTGGGCTGAAAATCAGTTGGTAGTAACACCAGTGGTGATATCTGAATAACTTATCCAAAGGGGTGAAATATTTTTATGATTAACCACCAAATCCCACTGAAATGCGTGATAGTTTAAGATACTCTTCAGAAAATAAAGCAAGCCTTTACAGTTTAATCCTGAAAGAGTATGCAATTTTTCAATATTAAAATTGCATGCATTATTAAAAAAAAATAACATTAGAGAGGTTAAGGAGCAATTATTTCTAAAGCAGCTCTGCAGAATCTGGCAGTCACATTGTATTTTCAGAAAAGTTGTCAATTCCCCCTCTACAGACTAAACGTGAATCTTCCGTTATACTGTTTTTCTGAAACAGTTTAACCACTCTTCCAGGGTGTTGAAAATAGCTATCCATTGCAGATAAAAGGGTAGATTTAGGCTGTTTAATTCAAGTTAGGATCAAAATCTGTTATTGATATGTTGATTAATTTTAACTAGATTATCCTAGTATCTGTTTTCTTTATTTTTTTTTCCCAATGTTTTCAGTCCAACAGTCTATGAGCATGGTTGTGTCATGGCTCAGCTTAGATTTTCCTGGAGCTTACTGAAATTACTTAGGGTGTAGAGTGCTGAAGGCCTTTGTCATTAGAAAACACTTTCTAGATGAACGCAGGTGCAGAGCCTACACTGCAAATTCTTATTTCATATATGTCCTATTACCATATTTTATCAAGATGCTCAATATTCTTTCTGCTATTATACATGGTGATATTTCAACTTTCCTCTCTTGGCTGAACTATGCATGCTGGAAATAGTAAGACAGAGTATCTTTAGGAGAAAAGAACCTCTTGTAATCTGTCAAAATTATGTGTCTTCTATTGTATATACAAGCAAAAAAACCCAGACTTACCAATTCCAGTAATTTTATTGGTGACACACACAAACATTCTATTGAAATTTATGATCATTTTATTACTGAAATATTTGGGCCTGGATTTTGGCCATATGGAATTGATAAAATGATAAACGGCAGGAGAAACTGTCCTTTTTATACCAATTAGACTATGTTTAGATCAAGAATGAATATGGAATGTAGTTATACAAAACTTCTGTTTATTTTTATAAGGTAAGTAATTTAGTCTGAGAAGTTTGGTAGTTACCTGCAACATGGATAAAATACCACTGTCCTTAGTACTTCATTTTTCCAAATAAATGACTTAATTCTCTAAGATCTTTTAAAGCATTCAGAAATTCAAAAAGCCTGTCTCCTAACTGGATAATCACTTCAGGTGAGAGAGTATGTGATCAACTTCTGGAACCTGATTAAGGACTGCTCAAATTTACATTTAAAATTCAAGACTGTGTTTACTTTGAGTCTTTAAGAGCATTTTGCAAGTTTCAGTTAATATTTCCCTATGGAGCTCTATTTACTTAGTTTGATAAAATTTCAATTTTTTAAAAAAAATTATTTTTACCATTCAAATATGTTTCTATATCAAGATATTTTCTAAAAGATAAATCTAACATTAATTTAAATAAATATGTCACCCTTAGATAAACACAGGAGTTGATGTCCTGATTATCTGTCTGCATCAAATTAACATGGACACTTCAATGGTAATGTGTTACCATTGTTTTCAGTTGTTATTTTCCACTGTTTTCACAAACACTGGCACTAGAATGAAGTGGTTTTCTTCTCTTATCCTTGCTTAGATGTTTCTTGTGTTAAATAAACAAGTAATGGTTGCCAAGAAGAAGGAGACAATTAATTTTTCATTATTTCTAGAATGAGTGGAAAGAGAGAGAAATAAAAGAAAGAAAAGGCATTAGAAAAAGGAGGAAAACACCTGCTGGACAGAAGAACTGTGCAGTGATGGATTAGTATCCAATTCACCTGTGCACTTTGGGTCTCTTAAGAACAGGACAGAGGTGATACTGTGACACCATTTAACTTTTCTGACATTGGCAGTGACACCTTTTTTAAACAAATACACAGCACAACTGAAGACTGAGCTTTCTTGACTGTGGTCTGCAAAAAGCATAAGGCTGAATGAGGAACTCTGGGAAGAGAATCACTGGTGAATGTTTACACCTATTTTCCAGCATCCATCAACCTGGAAAATCCTATTAGAAAATGTATTCCAAATAGTTTAATTGCAATCCTTTGCAATTGCAAATTTACAATCATTTAATTTTCTGTCTGATTTAAGATGAGGTTATGGGAACAATGGGACAATATCCACTGAAGATGAATATTGTCATTGATATTGCTCAAAAAGAGCTAATTTTATAAATGCCTTTTAAAATGCACTTTACCTTCTCTGTCTAAAGTGAATGCATGCAGTGTTGCAGTAACTTAAGTGAAGAAAATCCACAGCCTTTTTTATACAAGTGGACAAGTTAACAATGCTACTTTGTGCTTTTCTAAAGCATATTTTTCTTCCTTCATATTTCATTACTGTACAGTATTCACTCTCATCACTGCAAAGCTATAATATTTTAGCTATAGAATTAAGTTTTAAAATCCCATATTGTAAGAGAGAGAACTTTACAGAAAAGATTTTTCTCTGCCATTTTTCATTATCTGTTATAAACTTTAGTGAAGCGATGTAAATGGCATTCTCAAGTCCAAAAGTGAAACTAGGTATCTTTATCTTGTCACATAAGAGTAAAAAACTCTTGCTGAAACATGGGGTAAGGCAGGGCTAAGGCAGTAGAAATTTGTCTTTAAATTCTATATTTATACAAATGTGGTCTTAGCCATGCCACAGGCTTTTCTCACCGCTGTCAGAATGAGTGAGATGGAAACAAGACCAAACCTTTGGTTAAAAAGTCATGTACAACATAGCACCCAGTGACCTCTGCTTTCAGACTAAACTGAGCATTATACTCCTATAATATTTTATTCTTTATAATTACCCAGTTATTTGGAAAACAGGGCAGCTAATTACCATCTTATTTTCTCTGCTATAGTATATTATGATTTATTAGTGTAATAAATTACATGGTGTGAATTTTGGTGTCAAAAATCACTTGGCAGTATTATTGCAGTAAATAATCATGGAAAATACATCCTGCAGAGTGATCTGGAATTATTTTTTGAAGAGATGATGTTCATCTCTTGTCTACAGTTCAGGATGTCAACATGACTCATGGCTGGATGTTTTCTTGGGGTTTTTTTTTTCATGGATGCATCTGAGTATACACACAAAGGTAAAGAAGGAAGCAAATTTGTAGATGTACAGTGTGAGTGCTGATTTTTCTGTTTATGAATATTTAGTTAGCTTTCAAAACTGCCGGATGGACAGCAATTTTGTTCATGTCATTTAAAAAACCAAATTTTTGTCCTGAAGCAATAGATCTGCTTAAGTGACAAAATCTATTGTTATTATAATGATTGTATCTCTATAAATGTGGATTAAAGATGGAAAATAATTAGGTAAGACTTCTTAACATTTCTGGAAGGTGTAAGAGTTTAAGATTTAGGACTTTGCACTTTGAAGCTGTTTGCATTCATTACAGATGTGGTACTTTAATGTTATTTTTAGTTTATTTTCTAAATTATGTCAACATTATCTAACTGATATAACTGGCATAAATATCTGGAAAGTTAGCATCACGAATCAGCAGTCAGTTCCAGAATGGTTTAGTCAATTCAGATATCAATAGCATGTATTCTAACATATCTGAACTTTGTCATTAACTGGTTCTTGGTGGTCACTCAGTAGTTACAAATACATACTCAAGACAACCCTAAAGCATTGTGCCCTTAGGCAGCAAAAGTGCTGTCTAAGATTATGACACTTCTGTAGTCTTAATAAATCAGCCATTCAATAAGTTGGCATTGACCAAAACCTGTTCTTAAGTAGGCTGACTTCCAGAAAATCGTGTCATACTAGTTCTGCCACTATTATCACTGTTTCACCTCTATTACTTATCACTGTCCAAGAAACACAATTTTGAAATTCTATTTTGAGGAAAAAATAACTTAAAATTCCTTTTATTCTTTTGGGTATTTCGTGCTGTGTAGCTGAGTTTATGATACTGGTTTAACAAAATCAATAGTGTGTCACAAATGAACATTATAGCTGCAGGGATATGGGACTTTGTACAAGAGTTTAATTTTCTGAAGTGTCAAGTAGATATTTACTGAAGTATGACATGTATAATATCTGTATGTCTTTTAGGTGTGAAAAATTACACGATCAATCCAAGAAATTGCTAGCTCTTCTGGATTTATGTATTCTATAGTTAGCATATAAAAACTTTCAAATATGTTTTGTCTACTGGAAAGTACACATATAAATCAACTTCAAAAGTGTTTTCCAGTTAAACCCTTATAACATTCTAAACAACATTTAAAATTACTTGTTGAAAATCAGTCTAGGATGGAGATTTTGCTAGTGTTCTGATTTTTCTCTTTCCAAAATGTAATGTAAACATTTGCTTATTTCGTGATTTCTAGTACTGATAATGGCTATCTCTCTTGGCCCATTTACCAGTATCTCCCTGCAAAATCCTACTGACTGTGCATGGTCTCAGCAGTGTTTGGTGAATACTTATGATATAGACTCTCTAATGGATTTAATAATTCCTTTCTTAATGTTTCAAATATCTGTTTAAAGTAAAAGACACAGATTTCTTTGTCATTTTTTCTCTACTGCAATTATTGAGATACGCTATCATTATTTGAAGTAATTAGGATATATGCATAATATAGTTAAAAGAAGAGGCATCTTCTATATCCCAGTAGTTCCAATTAGGCAATAATGCCATAATATTACTCTGTTTTGTTTTTCTTCGGGACATGGAGCATTGCAGATGTGGTATGAGATACACATTGCTCTATTTTTTTCTTCTTTTTTGGAAAAACATTACTTGTATCACATGTACTGAATTGTATGATAGTCTTCTGCCCCAGTCTCATCATAGTTGAAATTAATTTCTTTTTCTTTTTGAATAGCAAGTAGATACTAGTGGAAATTACAGTTTAAAAATTAACAGCATAACTGCTGGAATTTCTGAATCATCTTAGTGCCTTGTTTCTGGGCAAGTTAGCAGGTCTTTAGTAAGGAGAGCTGGGTAAGTTTTCAGATAAGCTGCTTTTAGGTTCAACGTGTAGCTGTACCTTGGTTTGAGGAGAGTTCCTAGCTAGAAGCAATTATCTAAGACAGAATAAAACAAAAACATTGTTCAGCAAGTGAGAAAGGTGTGGCAAAAGGTGTTTATTTTGCCACTTGACCAAGTGTGTTTGACGTCTTGGAGGGCTCCAAAGCCACGAGGGTGTGAAAGGATTGTCTGCAGTATCAAAATGCTTTGTCATAGTTTTTAAGCTATAGTTTTAAGCAATACATTTAAAAAAACCCCAAAACATAAAACACAAAAACAAAGAAGCAACAACAACAAATAAAATAAAATAAAATAAAAACAAAAACCACCAAAACACACACACAGAAAAAAAAAAACAAAAAAAAAAAACAAAAAAAAAAAAAAAAAAAACAAAAAAAAAAAAAAAAACACAAACAAAACAAAAAAAACACCAGAACAAAGATACAACTATGAATACTCTGGATTTAATGTTTTAAATTAATTGCTATAGCTTTTGTCTGTATCTTTTTTCTCCTCTTCTCCTGCCCTGCCACATTTAAATAGGAAACTAATGCACTCATCAGAGTGTAGCAAAACAGAGGTATTGGGAGATATCCCATAAATTAAGCCTATATATACAGAGACATTTTCTTATGGAGAAAACTTTTGCATTTCAATCAAATTATGAAGGAGACATATAAGACAAAATAAATGGAATTAAGTTCAGGTTGGTTGGTGTCTGTTGATGGAGAGTTTTCAAAATCAAAGCCTGCAATTTTCTGTTGCTACTCCTAGAATCTTAAATTTACTGAAATGTTTTCTAACTGATGCCATTGTTAGGAATAACTTCATTTTTGGCTGGCTTTATTTAATTTTATGTATAGATCAAGTAGAGTCATTTTATCACAGAAAAAAAACCTGTTAAAGTAGCATTTCTGGAGTAAGGTATGCCTTAGCAGAGAAGTGTTGTGAAGGCATAAAGCACTCTCTGTCCAAGAACAGTGCTGAAAATAGTCATGTATATTTTTAAAGTCTCCTTTTTTATATAAGTGACTGATGAAATCAGATACAAGCATTAAGCTATATGGTTCAAGTGTTGCAATGTGCAGGATTTTGTGGACTGCAACCACTCTGCAACCTGAGTAGAAAAAAAACCAGTCATATACATGCGACAATAATTATGTTTTTACTTAAAAATATTTTTTTCTCAATACTTTAAAGATATTGTTTCCAAATATTTTTTAAGGTCTTGTCTTCATAAAATTGCATAAGGAATTTATGCATTTTTAATCCTGCATGGGGGATTTAGGTCTCTCTATACTTGAAAGAGATGTTGCTTTTTGTACTGAAAACTTGTTTGTGATTGACTAAGGCCATCCAACCTCATAGTGAAATTTCCATGTAACCAGTATAATTTTGATCTTTCTGCTTATATGCACACAAACAGGTAAGATATGCTAGCAACACTGAAGGCAGAATAAATTTCTTTCAATGTTAGCTGACCTCACCACTCACAGTTGGCATAGGAATGGGTGAATAAAAACTTTTTTATAAATGTGTACTTCAAAGTGGTTCTTGACCCCTGATAGCATTTTATCCTACTTTTGAGTATCCAATTCTTTATTTGATATATTCTTGGTGAACATGGGCTGGCAGATGCCATGTGATTCACAAGTTTTTTGGGCCCTCTCAGGTATCACTGCCTTTGTCCAGAAGATGTGTGTTGTCTGCTCCATTTTTTTTCATATGTGTTGCACACCACGTTCATTCTGCAGAGGTCACAGACTTTTTACATCATACACAGCCGCAAAGGATACTTTCTCAAGTGTCATTTCACTTTGGGAGCAGGCACATCTGCTTGTTTTCCTTGGACCTCTCACCAGGATGCTGCCAGGAGCAGAGTTGAGGTGTCACAATGCAGATGGGAGTGTTTTGCAGCTTTACTCCTCCCACGTTTGTGTGAAGCCATTAAATCAAAAGCACAGGCACTAAGGTTTGGAGTCCTATCTTGAGAAGGGACCAAAAAATGAAATAGTTGACACAAGATTTGACACAAGAAAGTCGGAGGCTTTCTGGGTATAAACTCTTGAACAGCCAAAGTGATGTTGGGATTATTCCCTCAGCAAAAACAGGAAAAGAAATGGATACACTGAGATTGGTGAAACATGCTTTAACAACAAATTTTCCACTGTTAAATGGAAGTTAGCAGTGGAAAAATTCCACAGTAAAATGGAAATCCTCCAAGATTAGTTAGCTCTGATGGCACCACTGTGTTAGATGTAGACAGTAATGATCACAAGTATTTCTGTGGACAATGTGAATTTCTCAGCCAAACCTGTATTGTTCCAGTACTTTTTTGTTGAATTTTTGTTGTCATTTTGTTTGATTGGTTTGTTTTGGTTTTGCCTATTGGCCTTCTCTGTACAGGACAGGTCACAAATTTGTTTCTTATGGTTTTGTTGCCCTGGTAGGGCACGGTAACTATCAATAAAATCAGTTTTAGTGGAGTTATGTGTATGGAAGGATTATGTTCCTTAATTAAAAATATGTAATAATGGGGAAGAAAATTCAGTTTACAATTCAAGACTTGATAATGTTTGATAACAAACAATGCATGAAATGTTAAATCTTACACAAAAGAAGTTGTTCTTTCAGAGGCAAAAAAATAATTTGTGCATCATTATATTGCTTACAATCAAGAAAAAAAAAGTAATATCACTAAAATTATATTTTACAGAAAGAGTAATATAGGAAATACCAGCAACCCCAGCATTTCCCAATCACTTAATAGTTTATTTGTATTTTATATACATGTTGTAATATATGTATTTTTTAATACTAAATTAAGTTTTTTTAAGTAACTCTAATGCATTCTGCCATTTTACCACATTCAACTTATCCAAACCCACTCTTAAATGGTTATCTAAATCTTTAATTTCCACTTTACTATTCATTTTTAAGCCTTATAAAATCTTAACCTATCATGGTTCTGATGAGTAATTTTGGCATTAGCAGTTGCATATATCTCTACTGAATTTATATTATTTTAAAAGTAGTTGCTCCCAGCTGTTCTGATCTCCTTTCTTAAGTTTGGTTGGTTGGTTGGTTGGTTGTTTTTTTTTCTCACTACAGTGTTAGGATATGATTCAGGTTCAGCTTTGCATTTTTAGTAAAATGCTTGTCCAGGATATAAGGACGGACTCTATTTTGTTGTCTGTCATAAAGCAATTCCAGGGAAAATTGGGACAAGGTAAAAATGCTTTCCTTTGCTGATTAAAATTATTCTGGACATGCCTACCCTCCATTCTTGGTGCAAGATGACATGTTCTGCTCTGGGTTCTGTCATGATACTTCCAATGCAGGAAAGAAAGAAGGAAAGAAACCTGTGACCTGTTGAAAACCCAATAAAGACAAAGATGCCTAATCCTTGATTTTTAAAGTAGTATCAAAGTTTCAGCTCTTTTAAAAAAGTAGTATTCATAAACTAATTTATTTTGATTGTGGCTTTTTTTTTTTTTAATAATGTACCAAAATATGAGGACAGGTTCTGGTAGGTGTCTACTTTTATATATCTATCCTTTTGGTTATTTATTTATTTGTTTGTTTCTCTGATTGTAGTGTTTTACAGCTTAACCAACAATATAAACAGTAGAACTATACAAGTAATCATCCACCTATAAGAAATATTTATTTCCTGAAAGGACAGTGTGAATATATAGTTGCATACATCCCATTCTTCTTCATAACAGTGATTAAAGGCACCTGATTTGCCACTATAAATAATTGTGATATCCCTGAAGTGCTTACACATCCGATTTCCGCTTGACTTTTTTTGTAATTTCAGGAATAGTTTAGAGTAAGAAGACACAGATTTTATTTTATCTAAGTACATGCATGTGCATATATGTGTCTATACATATGTGGCCTAAATTTGGGTTGAAAAGAATAGGCTAATATCACACGACTCTAGAAACTAATCGTATTTTGTATGCTGCTTTACATATTCATGTGACCTCTTTTTGAGTGGAAACCCTTGCACACCTAGTGTGCTCTTTTCATTACTGTGAGTAGAAATGTTCTGTCCTCCGAGTCAAAAAGCAAAACACAAATATAGTTAAAATGTTCTTTAGGTGGGTTGGAAGTTGATTGCTATATGTGGAAGTGTCATAGTGTAGCCTTGAGGAATTAAAATATTGCTTATTGCTGCATGCAGGTCTCAGTGGCCTGTTGAGATTCTCCCATTTTCTAATCAAATAGGACTGCTTTTTCTTCAGGTTTACTGGAGTAAACTGTTATTTTTGTAGACCCTGTGATTCATGAAACATATGGGGGGCAAGCACAAATTTTTTTTAATAAAATTTATTTTAAATAATAAAAATTATAGCAGTGATATGGTAATTAGAAATGTTTCAGTGTTAGCAGATGTACTGAGAAAGTAATTTAGTGAGAAAAGGTAAGCAAAGCAATTAAATTTGCATAAGAAATGCAAGAGAATAACACAAGTCTACAGATAACTTTATGGGCTTTATATGTGATATGCATACATCTTCTAGAGTGTGTATATGCATATTTTAAGACTCTAAAGAAAATTGAAGAACCAGATGACTCAGCTCGGTAACTGAAGAGAGAAATATGTCCTGAATTAAAATGAGACACCTTGCAGAGGTAGTGTGTGCTTATATTTGTTTTCTTTTGCATAATGAGTAGCTAAATAATGATATTGGTTTCTTCAGGACCATTGATCAATTGTCTTTCACATAAATGGCTACAAATCTAAATAACAGAATTTTTTAACATTTACCAACAACTACTTGTACAATTCTTTGAGGTCAGAAATAATTAAAGTTTATATTTGTGCAAAGACAAACATCAAACACAAAGGATCTTGGTCCCACACTAAGAATCCATAAATAAACTAATGCTTGTGAAACCACAAATCGTTGATATTTTAAACTTTCCCCTTTTTAATGGACATGCAGGTGATTTAGTATTTGGAGTTTAGTGAAAAGAAGCAATCAGAGGTCTCCCTACTCCAAAGCCCACTTTTGGCATTACTTTTTTGATTCATTAATAAATCAAATGGGAAATACAGAGAAATTATATAAACAGCCACTTTTTTGTTACCCTATATGTCAGTATGCTTTCAAATGCCATCAATCAACTAAGTGTTTTCTTGGAACCAAAACATTCTGGGATGTCTTTACATTTGGTGTATGCATGTGCTTCCAGAATAGGGTGTCTATTTCATATTTTTCCATTAAAACAAAACAAAAATTTTGAAAAAAGTCCTAACTTCATGAAGAGGTGTGTTGCTGAGTTTTCTTTTAAAAATAAGAATGCATTAAAGACCATTCAAATCGGACAATTCCAAATTGTACTTGTTAGATTAAAGAACAAGTTTTTAGTATAGTTGGAAGTATAAAATTGGCATATTTGCTGTATGTTGCATTTTATTTAAAGAATTATGTCTTTATTATACAAGTAACTATTTTACTTGATAACTTGAAATAAATTATTATTTTAGACTTGGCATGCATGAAATTCCTTAATGAAGGACAGATTTTTCAAGAGGTGTGATGATTTAAAATGAAAGGGCTAGAACTAAAATCTCTAACACCATAATCTCGGCATATTCTTGCATTTCCTCTCTGCATTTCTTTGGAGAGTAGAAGAAAAGCTTGCACTCTCTTGCATGGATTAATTTCAGTATCCACCATTTCAAACACACAAAGAATATAAGTGATCTATGTCAGAAACCTCAGCTATTTCCTGCATTTGTCCTTGGAAGTTACTTTTGATTTTTTTAAATTTTATTTTGTTGCCATGTTACGAACTGGAAATTGCATTGTTGTAGTTTTGTCTGGTGTTAAGAAACTAAAGGAAGCATTCTGTTGTATATCTATACTAGCAAACAGTTCGTGAAGACACAACTTTTGTGATGACTGAAACTAGGACTGTGGAAACCACTCATGTGCCTTCTACATACCTGGCAGAGATCCTTCAACTTCTGCAAGCCTTGTCTGAAGTGGAAGAGCGCCTTAATTCTCCTGTTCTGCAGGCTAAGGACTGTGAGGATCTCTTCAAACAAGAAGAGTGTCTCAAGGTAAGATGGAAAGATTTTCTTAGCAATGATTAGATTGCATCATTTTGGGGCTTCTGATTGTTGGCAGCCTGTGCTCATTCTAAGACATGTCTTCCAAGTACTGAGCCCATCTTTGTGATCTGTGCATGTATGGATGTTTGTATTTGGGGGCACATTGAAGCAAAATGTGAAAAACACTGAAGTGTTCATTTATTTTACCTGTTTAACCTGTATCTGGAGGACAGGAGCATTAGGGTATCTGCATATTAGTCTTGTGAGAGAAAGAATGGGAGAGAAACAATATATTTAGAGATAGAGTTTGTGATTAAAGGTTTGTTTGTGTTTGAATAATAGAAAAAAAAATCACTGAAATAGTTTTTAAGCTCAGGAACAGGCTGCCCAGGTAAGTGGCTGAGTTACCATCCCTAGAGGTATTTAGGAGATATGTAGATGTAGCAGTGGGGGACATGGTTCAGTGGTGGACTTGGAAGTGCTGGGTTAATGGCTAGACTCGATTTAGATCTTTTCCAATCTAAATCACAGAATATTCTGAGTTGAAAGGGAACCACAAGGGCCATGAAGTCCACCTCTTAAGCAAATGGCCCATGCAGGGACTGAACCCCCAATCTTGGTGTTATTAGCATCATGCTTTGACCGGCTGAGCTCATCTCCTAGTGGTTAAGGGATTTTTCGCTTCTGTGATTGGTAAGGATGAGTAATTTCTAAGTAACCTGTCCACACCCAATCCTGGCTGTTTTATATTAGTGTGTGATGTCTAAAATTATTTCTATTGGAACAGAAGCAAAACTAAGTAAAATTTAGCTGTTGAATACTATGTTAGACCAGAAAACATTGAGGTCTTATTTGGTCTGTAATACATGTAGGTTTTTCCATTTAATTATATAAACAGAGAATATTATCCAATAGTTAGATAATGTAGTTAAGAAAAACCAAATTCAGCATTGTTAGTGTGACTTTCAATATTACTGTGTAGATTCTTCAATGCTTGAAATGTTACTGCCTGGTTTGTTCAATGCTTGCAACACTGAAATCCTTTGAAATTGGTGGAACCAACACAGAATTGACATAAGAAGAGAATAAGATTAAAGTTGTAAGCCTAAGTAGATGAATGAGTTATCAGCTTTTGCAGAATAATGTTTGTGTGAGAAAAGCCTGGTAAAAAAATGTTTTCAAATGCTGTATATAATTACAGCAATTCCAAATTTCATCCAGCATGAAGAAAAGACTGTATTTCCATTTTTCTGTGATTATTTAGGAAAAGGAATGTTTTTAAATAACAGTACATATTAATCTAAAGAGGCTGGAATTTGCCTACAGTCAGCTATAAGAAAGAAGATTAGCGAATCAGGGCAGTGGCTCTGGCTATATGCTCTAAATTTTCCTCTGTGTGAGCCCATTTATCTCTTTCCACATCAGAGGATATGTAATATCCATATGCTGCTATTAGCATCTGTAAAATCACATCTGTTTATAATTCTTATACATTCATAGATATATATTTTAGCCATTTGGATGTGCACACATGTGCACACACAAATACTCTTATCACCTTGTGAAATCAGGATGTTTTCAGTTCCCTAGCAAGGCAGTAGAGTTGGGTAGTGGAGTATATCAGGGGAGTGTTGGATCAAAGGAAGCACAGAATTGGTAATAGGATGTCAATCAATAGGTGTCAAATACTAGTAGGTTGTTTGTTTTACCATTTCTGATTTAGTGCCAGTAAATTAAAGTCAGTCTGAGTATTGAAGCACAAAACGTTCCAATCTAATTGTCATTCTTCATTTTAAACAATCTTTCCCACACAAAAACCAAACAATTAAAAAACAAACAAAAAACTAGTCATGTATTTCGTAAATCATGGCTAATGAGCACCTGTTAGATCGTTATTGATGAACTTCTGTTCACTAATAGATTGGATGGAGAAAGAGTGGTCCACCTCAAGAAGTTTACTTCCTTTTTAGTTCTTCTTAATGCCTTACATTTGGGCTAGCTTTATCTGATTTATATCCATAAGCAATCTGTTGTTCACCCACATATATTTGGGATTATTGGAGTTGACACCAACTTTAATAATATTGATTACTGAGGTTACAAGTAAGTACTACCATAGGTTTAATTTAACAGAACTATTAAATTGTTATGAGATGCATTTGTGGGCACAGTTCCATCTTCCTCCAAAATAAATCTCTTAGAAGAGGCAAATGGGTCTTGCACAGTCGTGGGCTTTTGGAAGGGTATAGGTTTGATCTGAGCCTGCTTAATGAATATTTATTTCCAAGGAAAAGCATCCATCATTGTCATTATCCTGCAGTAAAAATAGGAAAGTAGTGCAGAAATTGTTCAGCAGCTGGTTGGGAAAGGTTTGAAATTAAATTGTCGTTGATTTTTTTTCTCTGACAGATTTGCATGAATCAAATTAAAGAACTGTCATGAATAGCTCTGTGTTTTAAAACTGAGCTTTTGCTTTATTTTTTTTTCCCCACTCCCATTCAGAAAGAATCTATTTTAATTATTTCGTAAAAGGAAAATAAGTTTATTTACAAGAATCAGTGGTAACAGCTTTGAACATTTCCTCCAGAGTAAATATGTTTACTAAGACTTAAACATCATTGCTCATTATAAAATAGGATAAATATTGAATACAAATTAAAAGTTGCTAATATCAATTGTCATAGCTTTGACTTTTTTATATCAGTCATGTAATATAGTAAAAGATGAGGTTTTGCAGAAAAAATTTGGTAGCTTCTAACATTTACTGAATTTTAATACTTTAATGAGCATATTTAGTGTATCTGCTGAAACCAGCTCATAGGAATGTTTTTCTCTTAATTTTAAGCTTTAGGGAGTGGAAAAACCAGATAGAGAAACCAAGTCTTGTCACTTCATCTCATAAGATGAGCATTGCAATATTTCATCATCCCATTACAGGCTCTTTCAAGTATTATGGCATACAGTACCTCAGCTTTTCTTTATTACTGCTGACAGTATTTAAGAAACAATTTAAATATTAAAGTTCTGTCAGTGATGAAACTCGAGTTGATTGTACAGAAAATTTGTGGTTCATGGATTGATAGATGATTAAAGTTGGCCTGATACACTCTCAAAACAGGACAACTGTTGTTATAAGCACAGACACTATTTCTGTTTGCTAATGCTGATATTCATATTGATGGAGTTCGCAATCTTTGAGCTCTCTGTGTAGAATTGATTGTGATTACAATAGATTCCATTGCATGAAAAAAGTAGGGACAAAATGCCTTTATTTTTTAGCTCATTATCTTCTCGCAAGTGATCTTTCAAATGTTTCCTAGAAGTTAAATCAGTGTAAAAATTTGCATGTATTCTAGTTAATATGGTTATATTGTTCATACTAAGACAAAGTTTTCCTGTGTAATGATTATCTCATGCAAGGTATTGGACTTGTTTGAGCTCCAGATTATTTAGTGGGAGATGAATACACTGAAAAAAAACACATTAATTAACCTGAGAGTGAAGCTAACACATATTTCTCTTTGCTAATAGATAGGGAAAGTGTGTTAAAATGAAACAGCATACTTGGAATTTAAGAAATCTAATTTATAACCGTATGTGAAAAAGTTGTTAGTACAATTTTTAAGGATCACTGTCATAGACCTGGCATAGTTGTGCCTATTCATTACTTAATTCTTTTAACTTTGAATTCAAAACTTGCTTCCTATGGTTACTTGCATTACATAATTATACAGCAGACCTGCAGTAGGCCAGTACATACTAGTGTCTCTTTTTTTTTTTTTTTTTTTCCTTCATATTCTTAATTTTGGCAAGAACATCTTATTGTAGAATATGATTATGCACTTAGCTATCATATTTTTAATGATGTCATAGTTTTAATATGGAAAGCCATCTGGCTCTGAGGAAGAGATTTCTTATATATGTAAGATGAATGCATATCTTGCATAATCACTCTAACAATTCTGCTTCTAGCTCATCTTCTTCTGTATTTCCCATAGGTTTTTTGTTTAGTTCATTAAAAATTGGATTGGTTTCCATGTTATTTTAAAATATAGATATTTTAATGCTCTGATTAATCTTTTCTTTTTTCCTTTGGTAATCCTTCATCAACTGACAGAGCAGGTTTTTTTGCAATGTTTCCTACTGTGTCATATTTCAGAATACAAGAATTCTTTGTATACATCACACATACAGGATTCTGGCAGCAAGAATCCCCTTTTAAAATGGTTTCTGAAGCCAGTCATACCTATACTAGATATTGTAACTCATATTTCTGTACAGATATTAAAAGTGTAATTAATTTGTGGAATTTTTCCAGACATCCATGATTACTAACAACTGTGCTGTTACTGGGTTTCATGTTAGTACAAAAAGCATGAAATATTGTAAAGAATCTGCTACGCATATAATTATAAATCATCATTCTACAAGTTTTTTGTAACGTAGAAAAATGTGTTTTTGCGCATCAGAATATGTATTCGGTGTGTACTGAGTGATTCTTATCAAGAAGCATCACGTAATGTGAAATTCAGAGTGATTTTCTGCTGCAGCTCAATAAAACCCAATTAACCGTAACTTAGAACTGAGTGTGCTCACATGCACTCTCCAAATAGATCTGTCAGTAACACTGTGCTTGGTGACAGATTTGTACACAAATAGCCAAGGAACTGATTTTTTACAGGAAGTTGTCTTTCCCTGGCAGATAAAGACAAATTCCAGGTAGTGAAAATGAACTGGGGCTTGAGTCTCTAGCACTCGGATTTCTCTTTTAAGAGCAGTGAGATGGATCAGTCCCTAAAGGCTACTGTCACTTCAGCAGCTAATGATTTTCTGTTACCCTTTTTTCTAAAAAATTAAAGCTGTGTTTTCTTCTGTTAACTATGTTACAAAACCTCCCCAGGCATTGTTGATAACGGCTTGCAGATCATTCTCTTCACCATGAAAGGGAGAGAGGCAGAATATGTGTGAGATACATGAGCATATGTGTATATATGCAGGGTTTCTCCTTTTTATTTTTTTTTTCCCCTTGTAGACATTCTTATACTCATTATACAGCATTGTGGATTAACTTTTAAAACTTGCTCTTTCTGATAGCTTTTTTTAATATTTGGCCTGTTGATGATTTTTTTTTTTTTTTTTTTTTTTTTTTTTTTTTTTTTTTTTTTTTTTTTTTTTTTGTCACAAACAATACTTTCTTCTAACTAAGCATAGAACATTTATATAGAATTGTAACTTCATTTGTGGGCGCTTTTGTGAATGTGGACATTATCCTTGTAGATAATTATACTCTTATACAGCACAGCACTTGTATCATCTTGCTCTGTCTGTAGCAGCTGTGTTCTAAACAAAAACAAAAAATCTGACAAGATTCTATACCTTTTTCATAGACCACTAATTTTAAACATTAAGGGATATATCAGTTACAAATTCTGAAGTGCTTAGATGAATTTAATCTATTTTTAATATTTAGAAAATTGATCTACTTGGTTGAAAAAGTCCAAAATTTTAATATACATAGGCACATATATAGCTCTTCATTTGATTACTTAAACATGTTGAACATAAAAAGTGCCTTCTTGGGTGGCTCAGATGAGCTGATATTCAGATCTAAAGACGGCCACTTCACTGGAATGTTTAAGTATGTCCTGGCAGCTTATAGCATTTCAATTACATTTTCTCCTGTTCTTTAAATATGCAAATCTGTAGTCAGGGGTGAGGTTTTGTGAAGGTGTTGCCACCTTTATATTCATGGGATATAATCTTGGAATATTTGGAAGCATTTTATCTTTTTATCATCTGATATTTCTTGTCTTCAGCTAAATAACATTGAATATATGAATTATCCATGCCCTGAGTGTGCAAAACAAAGATTTAAGCAGACCTGAGTAAGGAACATTGAGTGTGAGACCTTTTTCAGGAAAGTCAAATGAGGTTTGTTGAGTAATGACATAGACCCGGCCAGTCTTCCCTCCACATGGTGGATTGCTGACAAGGAGGAAACATGTACCTTACTGAGACTCACTCCAGAGACAAAACATTTCCCATTCTCCTTTGATTTATAAATATTCATTTGGTCTGCTAAATATAAGTCACATTTCTCAAGACCTAAAAATTCTAATTATTATTCATATGGGGGATGTTATGGATATTTTGTTTGTTTGTTTGTTTTTGTTTTGTTTTGTTTTTTGTTCATTTGTTTGTTGGTTTGGATTGGGTTTGGGTTTGGTTTCTTTTCTTGTCGTTGCTTTTTTTTTTTTCCATCAAATAGCATATTATAGTGCTAGAGCTCTAGGAACCCAGGGAACCCAGAATATTTTTTCTTTTGTTTTGCAGGCTGGTTTTGTATGCATTTATTTCAATGCATTGCCTTCACATTTATGTAAGGCTTCAAGTCTTATATTTTACAAAATAGTGAATGCAGTGCAATAACTTTAATTAGTTAAAAAAAATTATGACCAATTTTGTCACTTTAAATGTTATTCAGATTTTTTATTAAGTTCTTTGGGGTTTTAAAATATTTATCCAGCAATTTGGAGGAGAAAACAATTTGGATAATTATCCCTAAATCCCTGTTGCTTCATATTAGTACTACTAGTAATACACCAGTACACTCTGTCATACCCAGAGTTCTAAAAAAAATGGTTTTAAATCCAATTCATTACAATAGAATTGTGAACTTGACTGTCCAAGAGATGGTGTGGATTATGTGATTATTTAAAAACAAAACAAAACATTTGTTGAATCAGAATTCATAAATGTTGAATGAAGAGGAAATTATTAACTACAGTCTACAAGGATATCATAAAAGTTTATTAAGAAAAATCAGGAAATGCAGAATTAGAAGCCAAATCAACTTGCACAGCAGACAAGTATTAGACTCCAGAAGTTAAAGAAAGGCAGGAGAGAGGGAAAGTCTCCCTGTTCATGGACTAGGAAGTGTTGCTATAGAATACAAAAATAATGACACTCACACAGTCAGGTTGTTAGGGCAAAAAGAGGGGAGTTTATTTTTTCACGTTGATTTATATAGATTTTGGACAATGACCAGGGATTGAAGGATGAAAGTTACCACCTCTCCAACCGCACTGGTCAAACTAGAAGTTTATTAATTTTCCTTTCTCCAGAGAAGAATGTAAAGATAACTTTGTTTACATAACAATTTGTGAAAAACTCCACTACAAAAATGCAAGCATCAAAAAGCTGAAAAACATTAAAACACCAGGAAGTGCTTCAGTTTGGTTCAAGCTGCCCATGAGGATTTTCCAGTTTATCAATGGCTTTCCAAGACTAACAATCTCTTTTTGGTAGCTATACACATCTCTGCAGCTTTGAGTATACTAAATGTTATACATGGAAGGTTATTAATAGAGAAACATTTTAAAACCAGCATGAAATTTAGTATTGTTTGATGCAGTTTTAAAATGGTTTGATACCGTTCAGTACATTGGAACAAATTGAAAATTACTATTTAGTTTGATTAAAGCCAGGAAAAGGAATGAACAACCGAAAAAAAAAAAAAAAATCAGCAGTGCCATGGTAAAAAATTGCAATGACACCTGTTACTTAAGAAATTTGGATAACACAGTTTAATAAGCACTGAATTATAGCTTAAAAATACTTTATCAGTGTCTATTTTTATCCAGAAAGCAGCTGTTGTTCTGTAAAAACATTTTTTTTACATTATAGAACACTTTCTCAATAAGGAGTACAGCTTGGCTGTATGTATCATATTTAATCTGAAAAGAATGCTAAATAGTTTGAAAGTAAATAATTTAAAAATATTTAGAGAAGGGCATGTAAAAAAGACCTACATGAGAGGAGACAAAAGTGATGAGATTTTTGGAGAGGTAAGTTTGTTTAAGCTAAGAGTAACTTGTTTTACATTAAAGGAGATAGATTTTTTATTTTTTTTTTCCTTCTAAATTATTACTGAACATCTGTGATATTCCATGTCTAAACCCCAAAATATTTAAAGCTATTTTTTTTAAATCAATGAGTGTGAATTTTCCTTTGCTGAATGTCTACCATACATTTATTTTGATTCATTTGTATAGATTGATTGCAAGACATTTGTTTATTTCATTCTAGGAAACTTGAAAAAGAATCTTATTATTTTTCAAGTTGAACCAAAACCCATCAAGGAATGTGATTTTTCTCATTGCTGTCGTGTCCCAGAGACATGAGATTTTGCAGTGTCATTTTTGTACCAAGTTTATGCCTTTTTGCTATCCAAGTTAAATTAATGCCCAATATTTTTGGTTTGCCAGATAATTGGTTTTGTGTTGTTATTAAAGATTTCCTCCCTGCATCTTGCTCAGTCCTTCTGCAACTCCACACTGGTCACATTGCACACCACAAAATCATCCCAGTACCTCAGCAGGCTCCACCTGGGATTGTAAGGCTTTTTTTCCTGGTGATTGCTCCAAGGAATGGTTTCTGAATTGGGAAGTAAAGGGAAATGAAACATCAGGAAATGAAAATACTGACATGCAGAAGTTTTGAGTCAATAGCACTTTATTTCCCCTCCAAACATCATCTTCCTCTGATCTATTTCATTCAGTCTTCAAAGAAAGGATAGACATTTAGTTATTATACCAGGTTATTGTAAAATTAGTCTTATTATCAATATTACAGTTTAATTAGTGGTTTGTACCAATTTATTTTGCCTATGAACTATTATTTTTTATTTAGAAAAACATTGTTTTGTTATTATTTTTTAAAATCTTTTTTACAGAGCATTAAGGATAGCCTGGGGAGACTGCAGGGTCATGTAGAAATTATTAACAACAAGAAGACACCGGCTTTGCAAAATGTTACACCAAAGGAAGCAGCAAATATACAAGAAAAGCTGACTCAGCTTAATTTGGAATGGGAGAAAGTTAACAAGATGTACAGGGACCGACAGGCGTAAGTAACTTTTAAAACTTGCTCTTTCTGATAGCTTTCTTTAATATTTGGCCTGTTGTTGACTGTATTTTTTTACTTCTTTTTTGTCACAAACAATACTTTCTTCTAATTGAGCATAGAACATTTATATAGAATTGTAATTTAATTTGTGGGCATTTTGGTAAAACTGAAAATAAGAAATTATTTTGACCATCTATCACTTACATGGAATCATTAGAATAGTAATGGTATATAAATTGCTAGGATTTATGAGATATAACTTTTTTCCAGCATGAGTATTTAAGAGTTAACAAATAACTTTGGCTTAGATTAAAAAGTCATAGTTTCAAGCATTTATTGAATTACCACAGAAAAGTCCTTGACAATTCTTCTGAGAATGAACGACATTATTCTGGTAATGAAAAACATTATATATGTATGTATCTATTTATCACTAGTTCCATTCACTGAAACTTCCCATTTGAAAGAATTTTACAAAATTGGCTCTTCAGGCAATGCTGAAAACTTGACAGTAAAAATTTTATTTGATGTGCCACCTCAAAAGACAATAGATTGATATTTGATAGAATATCACTTTTTGCACTGCACGTATGTTTTGAAGTATCACTTAACTAAGATGTTGTTAAAGCCTTTGTCATTATTATACAAAAACAAATTAGCTTAATGTGCAAATAATTATTGCATTAATGATAGAATGTGATGCAATTCTAAGCACATAAGCAGCTATTGGAAGAAAAAAAAATTCATGTGGGTTTAGACTGCACTGACTTAGTTCTAAAATCAAATCCTTGGTAACTTTAATGTTTTCTTTGTTTAGAAATATTGGTAAACAGCTGTCACTTTGCAGATTCCTAGAGACATTATTTCCACTGTCAGCCAGTCCTAGCTTTGATTTTAAATTGCTGGAGTGAGAAGAAAGTAAAGCTTAAAAAATAATAATCAGAGAGATTAATAGTAAAAAAATCTAAGTCAGTAATCTTCATGTCATCTTTGCTTTGTCTCAACATTTAGAGTGTAAGAAACTGAGGCATTTATAATCTGGTAAAGTTTACAAATTCGTCTTCTATGACTGTTGTTATTTTGGTTCTGCTTTTTTCAAGTAGCAAGTCCTGTTCTGGTGTGGCAAGAAAAATCCTTGTAAGTCGTGATGCCATGTACAAAAATGAAGGATAAGTTAGAAAACAGTTGAAGAAAATCTGTTCCCACAGATAATAAGACAAGGAGATATTTGGTGTTGAGCTTCTCCCAGAGACTGGCTTTGCCCAAAGTCTTACTGGTTTAGTACAGCAAGCTCTGAGAAACTTTTGGAATCTCCTTTCCCTAGAGACTGTTTTTTCCCAGCCTGTTACTTTTTTAGTAGACCAGTCTCTGAGAAACCTTTGGAATCTCCTCATATGCATTTTCTGCTGCTGGTGCATAGCGAGGGCAGAAATTTACTGTGAGTTGAAAGCTTGGACTATCATCACTGACACTCAATTATTCATTATTTAGACTATAGTGGTATTTAGCCAGCAGCACAAGTCTTGTGAGGTGAAATGAATTGGTGTTTGTCAAGAGAACAGTAAAGTATGATTACTCTCCAGCTGGCATTTCCCTGGGGGACTTAGCCTCTTTCAGTATGATAGACAGCAGATCAAGGTGATGATAAGCTTGACTGCTGTCTGATAAACACACCTTTTTTTTTTTTTTTCTTTTAAATCTTTTGGGTTTGGTGTCAGCCTTATTGGGTAGCTGTTTAAGAGGTTTTGCTTGAACTCTAGATGGTCCCTATAGCTCCTGCTGTTCTGTGAGCTTCATCTGACCTGCACCCAAATCCAAGGGATGAGTGAAGAAAGACAATGTGGCCTTTAGCATTTTACTTCTGGCAGTTTGTGCCTGTAAAGGGTGAAAGTATCAGTGTAACTCTGCCCTTGGGACATGGATGAAGCTGCGTTTAGGAGATGTGCTATTGATGATGATGATACAGGACAGTTTTGGAATTATTATTGGAGCTGTCTTGCTTTCAAGGGAGTGTGTCTAAGTGAACAGGAGTATTTCATGTTTGAAAGGTACCAGGAACAAATATACTGGAACAAATATTCTGGAAGTATGTTTATTTCTGAATATTTGTTTTATGAAATCAAAGACTTGTAATAGGATTGAAATTACTATTTTATTAAATGAAAAATCAATACGACAGATGGAAGAATAAAGCAACTTTCCTTACCACTGTAGTTACTAGCAAAGAGCTTACTCTAAATCTCATAGACGCCATTGGAAACCTTCATGTTGCATTCTTTTGTGTGAAATTGATTTCCTAGAAGTCCTGATTCATATCTAGATACTTTGTAATTAACTCTAGAGTGAGTTCCTTTTAATTAGAAATCAAAATAGATTTTCAGTTTGTTTTGTAGCAGAGCCTGTGCCAGTTCGACAGAAATACATTATGAATGGTAAGCACTCAAACAGCTTCACAAGTGCAGTTCTTCTACAGTATTTCAAAACCTTATTTCACACTGTTAGTTTTGCATGTTTCCTGTATTTAAATAAGAGTTCATATTGTACTCACTGTTATATAACAGACAAAATTTCATTGGAAAAAACACCCCAAAATGCTGTGGTCATCCTGGAGTACTCTTCCAGTGGGTTTAGAAACCTAGGAAAAAGGTAGACTTTTACTTTTTCACAAATACAGTGAAATACTAATCTTTACTTACTAATTTTTTTAAGTCAAGGCTGTATCTAAGCATGCTTCTTTGTTCCAATTAATTTCAGAACACAGTATCTTGTTGTGTTTCCAACATAGAAATGGAACTGACACTATCTAAGACCAAGTGGAATTTGTTTCCTTAGTTTCAGCTTTATGAGTGTAAAGAAACAGTGGCAGTGGCATGATTTGTCTTTTGTGAGCTAAAGAGCAATTTATGATTCAAATTATAACTTCAGCCTTTGCTTGATACTAAATTTTTATGTTATCTTTTCCAACAGTTGTATTAAGATAATAGAATCTGAATTTTGAAAGGTAAATTTTCAGTGCCAGTAAGAATAGTCACTCAGATGTCACAGTTTTTTCTGTCCTTGCACCAGAATTTCACAAAAATCTTTCTTCTTTCCAGCAGTCTTAAATACTGGGGGGAATTTTTTGTATTAATCATGATTATTTAGGAAGTGACTCTAACACCAGATCCCTATATCCCTGTAGAGCTTAAATGATAACATATAATTTTTGGAAAAAGAGCCACAATAGAAGATAGACTTTTCAATTACCGTCTTATATAAATTTTTAATCTTATCAACATGCCACTTGTGAAGGATCTTGCTTGTCTTTTCAGGATATTGTCTTCTTGGGATATTTATGCCTAAGTCTTGCTTTTGTAAACAAGTGCTCCCTAAAATTAAGGGAGTACTGAAGCTGCCAGAAGTCATTGAATCAATGAAGTGCAACAAAGTTTTCCAGAATACATGTTAATTTAAAATATTTTTTTAGGAACTGTAGATGAGAATGTAAAAAAAAACCCAAAGCAAAAAACCAAAAACACAAACAAACCACCTCAAATGAATATAATTCAAAATTAAAATACTAAAATTAACAGACATTGTAGATCTTGAACATTTTTGAATCTGTTTCTTGATGACGAATTAAGATTCTTCCAAACTTCTCATATTAATGAAAGGCAACTAATTTTTGCCCTTTTCATGTCTTATTTAAGAGTTATCTTCCAGGACCTACATTACAGACTATATTAATGCACATCTAATTAGTCTCAAATCCACTAAAAATTAAATGTTGTGAGAGAATTTGGGGAAGTTGATATGAGATATCTTTAGAAAGTGCTTTGTGATAATTCTGAAAAGTAGAAAAAAGTGAAATGCAAATCTTATGTCATAAAAGATAGCAAATCCATAATAATGATAACAAAAATACATTGTCAGCTCTAAAAAATTCACAGACAACTATAAATTCTTATAGTAACAAGAGTAAAACACAAAGAAATAGTTAATAAGTTTATAGTAAGAATTAGTTTCATTTTTGGACAACAGTACAACTGTCAGCTTCTTCTAAATGACCTTAAATTAGCTGTTGATTAGCTTGGTAAGGCCAAAGTAAAAATGTTTATTATAAATAAAGAATTGATTCATTGTCAGAGAAATAAAATGTTGTAGTAATATTTCTAAGACCACATAGTCGGAGATGTCATAAACCCTCACTTATAAATATTCTTTTGAGTTCAGAACTAATCTGATCCATGGATCAAGGTATTAGAAAAAAGAAATGAGATGCATTAATTTTTCAAATGTAAGTGGCGTGCCTATGTTCTGAATTACTGCAGATCCAGCAAGTCTTGAGGACATGCCTGTCTATGGTATCTGAATCAGATTGAGTTCCTGTGCTTTTCTTGCCTAGTAGAAATTACAGAGATGTAACATTAAGAGATTTGCATTCAGCCCAAGCGATGTGTTATGAGTATAGTTATCTTTTCATAGAATGAGATTTTTCTTGGAGTAGTATCTATAGGTAACTGACAAGTGCAAACCCAGATATTAGAATACTGAGGAAATTATTTTATTGAACATAGATTTCCAGAAACATTTAGATACCTCAAGCCTTCTTTCACGGTCTCAGCCTCTTGCTTCAGAGGGGCCCAACTCTCCCATTCATCCCATGCCAATCTTGTATAGATTTCTCATTAACATTCCACTATGAAACCATGCTTAGGTCTGAATCCCCTTGTGACTGTTCATTATACAGCTATTTAGCCTTGCAAGGAAAGATGAAAGGGGCACATTTAGAACTTTTAAGAAAATGTTTTTTTCAGCCTTGAGAGCCATATCTATCTCAAGGAACATCAAAATAGAATTATTTTAGGTGGTTTTTTTAATTTTAATTAGACATACTAGGGAGCTGTTTAGGCTATTTATATTTTTCTTCACGGAGTTTCTCAGTTGTGGATTTCCAGTTTCCAGCTGTGGCACTAGCAATGCTCTGTAAATGTGAGTTCATTGAAGATATGAGTCATATGAGCTACCTTTAGCCATCCAAGTTTTAGTTATCTATTTTACAGTACTTGCCTATGTTCTTTCTTCATTAAACACTGCCAGGCAATCATTTCACAGGTAACTTGCATTATATGTACTGGGTCTTCTGACTCTTCTGGGAGACCAGACAAGACTAGAGACATTACTTTTGGATAGATAAAATTAGGGGTGATTAATCTTAAGCTAGAAAATATAACAAAACAATGCAGTTTAATTTATATCTAAACGTGTTGCTATATATCTCTTTCACTAAGCCCAGTCAGCATTTCTTTGTACTTGCTTTAACTCTGACAAAGTGAATACCAAAAATGAATGTTTGCTGGCTTTGTTTCAGTACAGGGAGAAAAGCAACTAGTGGAAGGCATAGGTATTTTAAGAGAAAGTGAGAAATAGTGACAGTTCTCTTCCAAAAAAATATCTGCTCACATATTTCTGTTGAGGCTGTAAATCTTGTTATTAGAATTGCCCTTGGCTCAGGATTCAAGGTGAAAGTGAAAACCAGAACAGATTAGTTCATCCCCAATGAGAGAATAAAATTATTTTCTTTCTAATGTTAATCTCAGAATAGCTGCCATGCTTTAGTTACATGCAGGGTAGGGTTTTTTTCCCCCTTGCTTTCTTTCACAGTGACTCAAATAGTTCACTTAGATTTTGAAAAGGGCAGCTTATAATGCTTGACTCTTACAGCCAGCATTAGTTGTTAATTTACTTCCATACCCTGCTTACTCTACAAAAATGATCTCCATTGCAGTTGCTTTATAATCAAATTCTTGCTACAAATTTGCCACTTAATTTGCCTCCATAATATTGCACCATCAAGTTAATGTATTGGTAAGTTTCATTGGTTGCTTAATTGCTTGCAAATAAGTATAAAATAATGCATAACAAGCAGGTGTAATATAATATATAAGTGTTTTATTATGGACAATCTAGATAGAGCTTTCTGTTAATTTTTATAATGCAAAGAAACACATATATAGAAATATTATTGTGGTCTAGTTTATAACAAAAAACATTAAACTTATAGCAAAACTGGAAAATATTTTTTTTACCTTATATATGGCCATTAAAATGTCTCTTTTCTTGAGGCACTATATATAGGATCATCTTCTAAATGGAACAGCTATAAGTAAAATCTAAAGTTGTTTGTAAAACTTAAATCACAAATTTGAGGCAGGATAAGAAATAACAGTGTAGCTTTTGGGAAAAGGCCTATGTTTATTAAATCACTGTCATAGTGTAATTAAAGAGTTTAAAAGGGAAAATTCTTGGTACGGGAATTGAAGGTGACTATAATGTAAAATGAGGTGAAAATAAATTCAGAATTTCTTTTAATAACTAGGGGAGATAATCTTGCATGTTTGTGCTGTGAAAGTGTTTCAGCTGAAAAAGAATCTTGTATGTTTTAAAATCACCAACCCTCAAGCGTGACAATTAGCATAACTTAGCATAACTTTCCTGTAAAATGCTCAGTGACAAAACTGCACCACATTCATACAGGAATTATTGTAGAGCCTCTTTCTGCTGTACAAACAAAGATTTTCACTGAAATGTCTGGGAAATGTTATGGCTTAGTCACGAATATGTGGGCTGTAGAACTATGGGAATGCAAATATGTATGAAGAGAAATGCAGGCAGAAGCAAATAGACTCTGAACCATCTGGATATGAACTGTCTTGGGCCTTCATGTCAGATACACAAAAAAATGGCATCGTGGTCAGTGGTCATAAGCTGTGAGACACAGCTGGAATGAAGGGTCTACTTGCTTTAGGGGCAATGCTATATGGTAGTGCATTCACAGATAGTCCTGATTTATAGCCAGCCATCTCAAAGCACAGGCAGAGCTCATTCATGCTTAGCTGCATCCATCCATGTAGATATAGCCTAAGAGAACTGCAGGATATCCTCAGGTCCCAAGCTTTATTTCCAGTGACTTCTATTACCTGCTGTAAGTGTTGACAAATAAGGTGTACTTTCACTGTTGGTATTGAATCATTGCATTGTGCTGTGCCAGAATTTTTTAGCTGGATGAATATTTAGCTGGGTCAGCTGTGCACTGGATGAAGGATGAGGTTGCAGGAGCTGCCATTAGGTCCAACGTATATTGGATGTTCTAAGGGGAGCTCCTTTGCAGAATTCCCTTGAAGCTTTTTAAGGAATCACTGCTCTCTAGTTGCCATGGTGCAGTGTACACTTCCCTGTAAATACCTCCTAGGAAAGCATTTTTGACAGTAGAGGGAGCCGAGTCTTTTTAACATCTGTAGCTGAAGTCAGAAGTTACAGTTTTCTGTTTTATACAGTTTTCATCACTGTTGTTTCTCAGCTCTCAGTACACGTTGTTGCTGTCATCTAATAAATATAATTTGCTCTTTCTTCCTCCAAGGCAATTTGAAAATAACTTTTTTTCTTTTATTAAATGTGTTACATATTTACAAATATGTAACACATTCTTCTTCTACAAAGAAGACACACATTATGTTTGGAGTAGAAAGCAGCAAGTTTTGTGTTAGTTATAGACCTTGATACTAGTAGTTTTGAGATTATAAGGTTCAGCCTTCTGTCCTGGCGACCTTCAGTAATTCATTGGGGGTTGTCAGCTTTCAAATTTTCTTTTTTTTATGGACAAGTCAGTGTTTGAGGTGATTTTGGTGAAAGCTGTAGTCAATATCTCTGGTGTGATCCAAAATGTTATGGCAATAGAACTCACAAAAAACTGTTTACTTGGTCTAATTCTTATAGCACTAGGTAGACTGCACATTAATAGACTATTTTCTGCTCCCAAAAATTTTGACCCTTAAGATAAATTTAGCCCTTAATTTTTTTTTTTTTTTTTTTTTTTTTTGTCTATGGAACTATTAATATTATTTAACATAGAAAAAAATCCTTCTTAAATTGAAGCAGAGTATTACAGGGATGTTTTGTAAAATTAAGCAAAACACCTGTTTTCTATTTGCTGTTATTTTGGGGGGACTGTGGCATCCCATCCTTAACAGGAAGGGACTACCCTAGATTTATAGATGCCATTTTCAAAAAGGAACAACAAAAGTCAAATGGGCCATAAACACTTAAAAATTATATTAGTAAATTATACACATGATGGAAATTGGTATGAGTGTATTATAGTATAAGTACATAGGTTTTTGACTAAGGGGTTGGGTTTTGACTAAGGGGTTGGGTGAAAGAGAAGAGGGAGAAAGAAATTTAAGAGAGGGAGAGAGAAATAGAAAGAAAGAAAAAGAGAGAAAGAGAAAAGAGAAAGAGAGAAAGAGAAAGAGAAAGAGAAAGAGAAAGAGAAAGAGAAAGAGAAAGAGAAAGAGAAAGAGAAAGAGAAAGAGAGAAAGGACTCCAGGGATCCAGCTGATGGGGCGAGCACCACCCAAGACTTTGTGTAGGCACCTTTTTAAAACTAAGTTTTCCCCACCCCAGAGCTAAGTTTCTTGCTTTCTATACAAATTAGTTATCATCATCAGTTTGTTCTAGACCTCTCTGAAAATAGGTCAGAGAATTTGCGGGGGACTTTAGGAGTCTTGATAGGGGAATAAAGACTACTGGGCTGTCCTTTGGCCAACAGTCATGCCCTCTCCTTGACCTCATTCTTGCCCTGACTGTGTTGTTCTTCACTCCAAGAGCCAGAACAAGGACAAATGTCCCAGGAAAGTGCTTCCCTACCTACCTCTGCCTGGCCCCTTCTTCAGCCACATGCTGTTCTTACTCACAGTGTGTTCTCACCAACAACCCTTGGTTGACTCCATGGCTGTCAGTGTTTGAGACATGCTTAACCCCTTGTCTTCTGGGCTTCTGCAGGGGACTATGCCACAGATGTAGTTCTTTCCAATGTGATAGTCTTTGTTTCTTCCTGGAATATATAGTTTCCTTCTGGATTAGGCTTTTATTATTTCATCTGATTGGTAATTATTTTAAGTGTCTAGTTGCTTTTCTAGTAAAAGAGAGATTAATTCCTAGTGTAAGGTTGAAAATGTTCTTTCAACAGTTACACTAAAATAAAATGAGTGACAATTATTTTGTTGCTCTCCTATATCATTAAGGCTGATATCACTCAGGAAAATTGAGTTTAGTAATAACTCCAGTAAGACCTTGAGGCAATTCTCTATCTATTAGGGCAACATAAGGATAACACTGTAAGGATTGTATAGCCTCAATTATAGTCAGATTATCTGATTTATTCTTTCTGTCCACAAGTCCTGTATGACAGCAAGAAAATTAAAAAGAGGTGGGTGTCAAGATTGAAAAACAATAAAGGAAAAAAAATCACACGTAATTCCCATAGAATAGAGTTTACCTATATTTTGCGTCTGTGCATGCATCAGCGGGATGGCTGAAATACAGTTGCCAATCAAAATGGAACTCAGGGACCCTCTACTTGGTTTTTTTTTTGAGTGTTAAAACAAGTACAATGTTCTTTCTTCTCTCCAGTAACCAATTTTTCAAAATCCTATAACAGCACAATTACCTCTGAGACTTCTCTCTCAGATTTGGCTGAAATTGGCTAAAAGGCTAGAAAATTTATTCTTGGAAATGAATGATGGACAACATAATCACTGAAGTTTCATTTCCTTACGTTTTATTTGCTTAGCCTGTTAGTCATAAAAAAATCACTAGAATCCCTTTTAGCAACTTATCTCTGGGTGATTACACCTTGCTCCTGTATTTTGCCTTTGTCCTGAGCTTCTGATCAAAGTGCTTTGTAAGATGTGTGGTGACTTAGAGACTTTTCATTTCCTTAGTTAGTGTCATAGAATCACAGAACAATTCCAGTTGGAAGGACTGTCAGGGACTCTGCCAGTCTAACATTCTGCACAAAACATGGTCAACACTGCTAGACCAGGTTACCTTAGCCAGGCAGGTCTTAAAAGACCTTCACCAACAGAGACTGACCAACCTCTTGGGAACCTGTTCCACATGACTGTCCTCATGGTGCAATATTTTTTTTTCCTTATATCTAGTCTAAACTGCTCATTTGCTTTTATACTTGTTGTCTTTCACCCTCACACTGTGCACCTCTCTAAAGAGCCTGACTGGAGCTCTTCAGTGACCTCCTCACAGAACAAGTGCCCCAGCCCCTTGATTTCATGGTGCTGTCCTGCTGAATCCTGTTTTTACCAGTGCAAAACTGTACTCAGCGTTCTGGATGTGGCCCAATGAGACCTGAGTGAGGAAGGGCAGTCTTCTCTCAGTCTGCTGGCTGTGCTGCTGCCAATGCAGCCCAGGATATACTTGGTTGTTTTGGCTAACATGCTGGCTCATGTCCTACTTGGTGCCCACAGGACCCCAGATCCTTTTTTGCAAATCCACTGCCCAGCCAATCAATTTCCAAACTATTCTTGCAAGGGGTTCTTCCTTCACAGGTGCTGGACTTTGCATTTCCTGAATAATTTAATGGGATTTCTGTTGGCTCAGCCCTATCTAGCTCCCTCCTAATGGCAGCTCTGTGACTATGCATGTTGACTTTTCCACCTCTGATTTAACTGTGATGGGTGATGGACTTTAGAACAACCTTGTTGGAGTTGCTGGTAGATGAAAAATTAGATATGACCAGGCAACAGGTACTTGCAGCCCAAAGGTCTGTAAAGCCTTTGCTGTCTAAGTTTCCTGGGGTGAAGCCCAGCAGGGGGAAAAGACTTTTAGAGTTTGGGTTCTGTGACATAATTCTTGACTTGCCCTTATCTACTTCTAGGACTTCACCTTCTTCAATCATGCCTGTAAGCACAAAGGGCAGGGGAATCCTGCTGGTCCTTCTCCTTTTTTCTAGGTTCATTATATTCTTCAGACTTCATGCAGTTTTATTCTTATAGAACTCTGATGTCATACTATGAAGAAAATGCATAATGCTTATTTGAATGGTAGGGGGTACTGCATCTGGTGGGAAATCCTGCAAAGAAATCAGAACCTTCTGATATAAGTATTCTCTAATCTGAAGTCTCATGCATTCATCAGTAAGATTTCCTGCAGTCTCTCTCTAGAATCTGCTTGATATAGACCTCTGGAATATGTTAATAATCAGAGCTATTGTTCTGTGGTCCTGCAGTGCCTGTCCATCTTATCTAAGAATGGACTTGGATTTCTTGAACTTTCAAAGATTTAAAAAATTTTGGAAAACCAAGCACATGCTTCTCAACAAACCAGAAACTGTGAATATCATTTCTATCTATGCAGGTTTTCAGAAATTTCTGCTAAGTCTCATACTTCATCATTTTACTCAGTGTTTCTTTCAAACGCTCAAACTCTTTATTATCAGTTCTAGTTAATAAAATAAAATTCTAAAAGTAATAATGTTTGATTTTCCTTTATCACTGTTAAACAAGGAGCTCCCTTCCACCATTTTTATTAGCTATTATTGTAAAGTGCTGTGTCTGGCTGCAGAACTGTTTTTCCTGGCCATAAATTTGCCTTCCAAGTTAAATCCTCTGTACATTTATCTTTGTGTGTGTAGTTTCATGAATGTATGAAAGTGCTTTTAGCTGTTCAATTCTAATTTTGCTCTCAGGTTGATAGACATTGCAGTTGTATTTGGAACCATTTGGAGAAAGGGTGAAGAAACTTAATCTTTATAAGGCTTTATGGTCCAGGTTTTATTGACCAATGCAGCACTTTATTCTGCAGAACTGGAAGTTTAGTGGATTTAGGTAAAAACACCTATTTGCATATTTCTTGGCTGCCATAAAGCTTAGCTTTCTGAGTGGTTTTGCCAAGTTAGTCTCAAGGTGTAGGGCTTTAGAGCACTCATCTTCCTGGGAAAAAGGAGGCCTTGGACTGGTGGCGTATCAGCACTTTATTCCTTTAGTTAAGGTCAGAACTTTTGACACTGATGTTTAATACCAACCTAAGGAGTTGGCTCGTGCTACTTCCTTGCCACAGGGGGGAGTTTTCTTTTTCCCTGTTCCCTGTTTTCTTCTGCAGTGATTATAACTACTTGAACTGAATGTTTTGCCCTGTGTTCTGATAATATTATTATGATTGGAATACTCACACATGCCCAGAAAGACATGCATGAGAGTTGTCAGATCCTATGAGTTCATCAGTATGTATCTGATGACAGTCTTACATCCTTTGAGAAAGAAATCATATGGACTGAGAAGTGATACGGTGATGTGAAATTGTATTTTGTACAAACAAAATGAGAGAATATACTGAAGAAAAAATAGGCTATCAATAGTTGTATATTTTGTCTGTTAGCATAGTTAAAGAAAACAAAATATAAGGAAAAATGTAGCTGAGAATTTTCTAAATATTTTTAAATAGACATAAAGTCAATAATTTGTAACATACATTCCCAGTAGTAGAAATTAATGCCTCTGTTTCCATTCTCAGAGAAAAGAAGAAAAAAAAAAAAAAACCCAATGTAATCTCAGTTTCAATAGCTGTTTAGAAGCAAGCACATTTTAAAGAATTCAGATTTTTGGGATTCATATATTTAGTATTTATTCAGTAGTTGTCTCAGATTTTATCCATCATCGCAGAATTGTATGCCAAAATCTAGATGCTTTTAATGTTTTCAATAAGATAAAATGTCACCTTGATTTTTAAAATGGATGTCTGAAAATGCTGACAAAAATAGTAAATCTCAACTTCCAGAATCATTGCTGTGTTCTAAAGCAGTAAAAAGTCCAAACTCCTTAACTCAGGAAAATTATTAGTTTAAGTGTGTAGTCTGAAAAAACTGTTTAAATATTAACCTTTTGTTTAAAAAGGATTTAAAATGTTTTGTTTAAATGTTTAATTTTTAATCTTTTGCAGAAAAATAACATGCTACAGTGTTTAATATAGACTATCTATATTATTATAGTATATAAAATGCAGTAATTGTGATTGCTTTCATGTAGAACTAAAAAATAATCAAATTAATTTGCAGGTTTTACTGCATAACAGAATTTTCTAGAAGTCATCAAGACATTCGTTGTATAGTTTGGTTTTCCAAAGCCAGACTCTGCCCTTTTATAAGGTTGTGCGTATTATGTCTTCTTTAATGGTAGACATTCTGCAATTAAAGCCTGAATTTGTGCTATAGTAGGGCCACTCAAGACACATTGCTTTTCCATGGTCCATGAGATTCTCTCCTGACTACTCTCTGACAAAACCTTGAGAAGTGTTTTCTGGCTGTGCACGAGACACTTCTACTCAGATGTCATATGGTTAATGATGACATGCAAAGAGATCATAAGCAGTAACAGAAGCTGTCTTGTGGATTAAATAGTTCCTAATTCCATATCTAGTCCTCTTAGCCTCTTAATTAGTTTCCTGAACAAATATGGCTAAATCAAATCAAAACATCCTAAAAAATATTATTGTCAGCTCATAAATAAGACAGGAAGAGCTGTGATATTCAGATGTTTTTTAAAGTTTAGATACAAATACTCTAATTTGCTGAGAAGTGAACCTTACATTCCATCCTAACACTCTACCCTCAAGTACCACCTCTATGAACATAAGGAGGGACTGAAGTGAGAAGCTGTGACAGATATTAGAAATAACTAAGTGTTTGGAAAATATTTGCACTTTCTTTTCTGTGATTTTTTTTTCCTGTTTTTTCCTGCTTTTCTTCCCTCCCTGCTCTACCCTGAGCACTGCACCCATGGGGCCAGGGCTGCCTGGTGGCTTTGATGTGCTCCCAGCACTGCGCAGGACTAGCTAACAGGAAAAGTGTTTTTTCCATCTTTGCAGCATATTTTTTCCTTCCTGTCAGGATACAAAATGCCCTCTGACTAGCTGTAAACCAAGATGAAACTTAAATCTGGGGAATCACTGAGTGATTTTCCACTGAGCTCTTTTCCACTCAGGCCCTCATGTAACACAAAAATGTGGCACAGACACCTACTGTTCCATGATGTTTTTTTCTCTGGACTTTTTAAGGCTCTTCCATAATTAGTGGCTTACTTCTGTTTTCCCCTCTGATTTCAGTGTAGAAATGGTGGGATTAGGAATCTACCACCAAGGCTTTTATGTAATGGAAAAAGTATTTCTGGTTTTCCTAAACAGATGAAAGACTAGCTAACATCTTACAATGAATATTAATTTTAAAAGCCACTATGCTAATAAAATCAAATCAATAATATAATCAAGCAAGAAAATGAAGTTAAAAACAATAAAGATCAAATACACCCCAGGTTCAAATATTTTAATTATGATTGCTTTAAGCTTTTTTTTTTTTTTTTCACTACACATAACTGTGTGCCTTGTCCATGTGTATAGCGTTTGACAACGTGGTAGATCAGTGAAAAATCAGAAGGCATAGAAATATTTAACAGAATAATGCTGCATTTTCATATTGTCAGGGTGATTAATGACAACCACTGTAGTTTGCCAGTAAAGGAGAAGGAGAAAATGTTTCTGCCTTTCTGAACTGATACTCTTTAGTAGACAATGTGGGAGACTGCAAGCCCAGAAATAAATTCCTCTAATAACCATGAGTGTCTTTGTCCCTGCAGGGCACTAAACAGACCAACAATTCTCTTCACTATCTTTAAATCCTCTGGCACAACAGCAATACCAGTTCAAGTGCATCTCTTTTCTCCCATTTTGATGCACAATCATTTGGTCAGTTCCCCAATACTTTCTGCATCCTATAAAGCACCATCATCTTCCATATTCTGTGGCAGGATAGAGCTTATTTCCAAGGTGTCTACATGGGAAGCAGATCACATGAAACATCACTGAGCTGTTCACAATTGTGTTTTGGCATCATTTCTCAATCAGTTCTGAAAAGGCAGTTACATTTATAAAGAGTACCTGTGCACTCTGTTCCATCGTAAAAATGTGAGGGCAATTATCCACATCAGACAAAGAGAAAGGGATCTGTTGTTTGATGGCATGTAGGTACAAGGCTTCTTAACCATCTGTCTCTGCCTCCTAATGCTGACTCTCTTATGGCACTGCAAGTCAGAAGCAGCTCCACTGCCTTCCATGGATTAGCACTACTATAGAAAAGGAAAAAGTTGAAAAGGAGCACTCAAACTCATGACTCTTGAAAGGGATAGAAATCATTTCACAGCAAAGTTTTCTTTCAGCTTGTGGTCCATGGAGCAATAGTGCACAAATATGCAATCATATATGAAAACATTTATAGAAAGAGACTTAGCAGTCAGCTTTGAGTCTCCAGGTCAATTCCCACCTGGATTTGCTGTTTTTATTAAACCTCTTTTTCAGACTTGTCATCTAGTGCTACAGTCAATAGTAACAGAAGTTACAGGTGCTTAGTTTTTGCAGTCAAGTCCATAACATTCAGTGCAGGGATGATGTAGCATCTTGCCTGGTGAAAGAAAATAGGACCTAATCACATTTGCCATATCCTTTTTCTTCACCAGCTCAGGTTATTTCAGTAAGTGTTGCTATTAACTCAATGATCATCCAAAGTATCCTCTAAAGTATGATTATTCCTCTAAAGCAGGGAAGATCGTGACATCATAAAAGAGTATGGAAGATCAGATAGCTACAGCAGCTGAACTGGGCAGTGCCACAGACCTGCTGGAAGCCAGGGCAGAGATCAAGGTGGTGCCGGATTGCCCGCTAGCTCCCGACAATGTGCTGAGAGTGGTTGCTCCCAGATGCCATGCAATCTGAGTAACAGCAGAGCAGGGCTTGCTCTCTACTTCTACAGGGGTGTACCTGTACACCAGGGAGTCTGTCCTGGGGCCAGTTTTGTTTCATATCTTTATTGATTACATGGATGAAGGTATTGAGTCTTTCATTAGTAAATTTGCAGACAACACTAAGCTGGGAGTGTGTGTCGATCTGTTGGAAGGTAGGAGGGCTCTGCAGAGAGAACTGGAATGGTTGGATGGATGAGCAAAGTCCAGTAGGATGAAGTTTAATAAGTCCAAGTGCTGAGTTCTGCATTTTGGTCACAATAAACCCCTGTAGTGTTATAGGCTGGGGATGGAGTGGCTGGACAGTGCCTAGGCAGAAAGGGACCTGGGGGTTCTGGTGACAGCAGCTGAACAGGAGCCAGCAGTGTGCCCAGGTGGCCAAGAAGGCAAATGACATCCTGGCCTGTGTCAGGAATAGTGTGTCCAGCAGGAGCAGGGAGGTAATTTTTCCCCTGTACTGGGCACTGGTGAGGCCACACCTCGAGTGCTGTGTCCAGCTCTGGCCCCTCAGTTCAGGGAGGACATTGAGACTCTTGAGCATATCCAGAGGAGGCAACGAGGCTGGTGAGGGGCTGGGAACACAAACCATGTGAGGAACAACTGAGGGAGCTGGGGTTGTTTAGCCTGGAGAAAAGGAGACTCAGAGGTGACCTTCTCACTCTCCGCAACCCCCTGAAGGTTGGCTGTGCTCAGGTGAGGTTGGTCTCTTTCTCCAGGCAGGAACTGACAGAACGAGAGGACACAGTCTCAGGCTGTGCCAAGGGAAATATAGGCTGGATATCATGAAAAAGTTTCTTACAGAAAGGTTAATAAAGTATTGGAATGGTCTGCCTGGGGAGGTGGTGGATTCACCATCTCTGGATGTGTTTAAGAAAAGACTGGATGTGGCACTTGGTGCCATGGTTTAGTTGAGGTTAGGATTGGGTTGGACTTGATGATCTCAGAGGTCTCTTCCAGCCTAATGATCCTGATTCTGATTTTGATTTTGATTCTATGGCACAGTGGTGTGCTGAAGCACTAATGGCAGAGACAAGGATGAGTGAGAGGTCTTTCCCATGGTTTCCAAGGAGGTTTATTCCCTCGACTGCTCCAGGGACAATCCAAGTGTGCAAGGACTTTTATACAGGGGAGGATCTAGGGGAGGGTACAAATTTTCAACCAATAGGGAAGGGACTGGGGAGGATCACAAGGTGGGGTTTACAATACCTGACCCAATGAGGATGCACAGGGGCGGGGAACAGTTCACACAAATCAATGAGGCTTCCATTAACAGGGGATTTCCGAGGGGATTTCCAAGGCAGGGGGCTGGTATAAGGTGGGACTGACAAATCAGCAGGAGGAGGGACAGGCAACATTCTGTATCAGGGGGCAGTTCTAGGGCTAGATGGACAACTTGGTGGGAGGATATGACTTGGAATTGAACCAACAATACAGGAGGGAATGAACAAACCATTACACATAAAACACACTGCAACAAGAGATAAACTCAAGGCAAGGACAAGAAGTGCAGACACCACTCTGGCCACTCTGACCAGAGAGGACATAACAAGGACATCACTGGTGCAAGAGAATGTAACAGAGAGTTGATGACTGAAAAGATTGTGTTCCAAAGAAACAGGGGCAAAGGGGTCCGAGTTGAAAACTTGGTGTGGAAGTTAGAGAACTATAAATACTGGCGATTAGTGTAATAAAGTCACTTGCACAGCATGGTCTGTGCCTTCAGTCACTGCAAATGGAAAGGTAGAATACGTAGCATTAGAGAGTACCTGCTGGAAATGTTGAAACAGTGATGTGGGACCTGCTTGCCATGATCTGAACATGGCAGAATATGTTAAGACAGAGCAGAAATAATAAATCAGCATTTGTTTGGGGATACCTCAGTGGACTGTCTTTGAGCTCTCTGTGTACTTAGAAGGAAAATAGGCAAGATAGAAGCTGAGAATGGAATTCTTGATTCAGCTTGTTCCTTGCGCATAACTGGGAGCTCTGGGAGTGTGCTGTGTGTAGCCTCTTCACTCTCCAGGATTCTGACAGAGACAGAGGAAGAGCACACTTTTTGTGAAGGCTATCACAGTTGAATTCTAAGCTGTGTAGGCTTCTACAGTCTTGAATATGATATGTCCATTAAATAGAGTAGGAGAAAGTCATAATGGAAAGAAAATTAAAAGGTCTGTGAACATCTTGTAGTTTTCCAGGACTTATCATTAGCTAAAATTTTTATACTTCCAACTTAAATTTCCAAGTAGATTTCTAACTTTAATTAAAGTGCATGGACTGATTATTCTCTGCCTTAACTCTGAATTATCTGTTCATGAAACAGTGAAATACAGACCAGAAGTTTAAAAAAATCCCACAGCTTTAACTCTTCAAAATTTTCCTCTCTCTTTTATTTGTAACTTAAAAACAATAATATTGTCTTTCTCAAGACAGCCAGACAGCTAAGCTCATTCTATTCCTCCATTTACTTTTTTTTTTTAATACTTTCATTTTTATCATCTGTGTAAATCCTGGGATGCAATCAGGGTTCCTCACCAGTTGGGCTAAATGATGGCAGGTTGCTTGCTTAGCACTTTCAAAAGATGCCAAGCTAAGATTCTTCAGATTCCTTACCTGATAACAGAGCAGGAATAGCAGTAAGTAATGAGGATTATTTTGTTATGCACTGCCTTGATCCTAGGCAAAGAGAAAAATTAGTAAATTATGCACTACCATCATGAATGCATAGTTATTTTGCATATTTGGTATTTCTAAAACTTCCCAGCAGTACTCTTTCTGCTCTGTCAGCAGTGTTTGTAAAGGAGACTTTCTGTACAAATTCAGCAAATCATCTAGTGAGCTAAACCTCACCTCTAGGTTAATGACTGCTCAACCTAGGCCTATGTTTGCTAAAGAAGAGAGGGATGAAGTGCAACTTCTCATTCTCCAAACAAGTAGATGGGAATGAGGATCTAGTGACCGTTTTCAGGCTCCTGAAATCAGCAGCCATGATATGGATCAGAGTGGCCTATCTCAGCTTACACTTGGCACTCAGGAGCTCTTCAACCCCTACAACAGAAATCTGTTGATCTCTTATTTCTTAATTGTGAAATTTTTAGTGCCATGATTTGAAAGTGACGTCCTTTTGGGTTTATGGACTTACAGCACTGGGATTGACTAACATTGTATACTCCTGTGGACTCATGCTCAGTGGAGTTTATGATGAGAGTAGTGGAATCATAGAATATTGAATCCAACTCCTGACCCTGTGCTAGACACACCAAGAATCTCAAGAGCATTGTTCAGATACTTCCTGAACTCTGTCAGTTTTGGTGCTGTGACCACTTTCCCTGGGGAGTCTGCTCCAGTGGTCAGCCACCCTCTGGGTGAAAAACCTTTTGCTGATATCCAGCCTAAACAACTTTCCCAAACCTTCATCTGCTACCCAGTTACATAACCTTTGGTCCAGCTGATTTCCTGGTGAATGGTGGAAGCTGTGGCCATCACCTACTGCAGATGGGTTATTTTTTATGTAAGAAGAGTATGTGCAGTGAATGTACACCCTGGAAGGGACCCAGCACCCAGCCAGGTCAGCCCTGACAGCGCTTAACTGGTTTAGTCTTGCACTCCATCTGCGCAAATCTTTTGCAGTTAGGATTGACATTAGTGCTGTTTCAGGAAATAAAGGTGGATAACTACCCCAGAGTGACACATAGATTCTGAGCAGGATGTCTGAATTTTAGTCCTGGGCTTTTACTGCATCACTGTTTTTTCCCCTTAGTAGTAGAAAGCACAAGAAATCTTGGCTACAGTGATGTGATAATCCTTGAATTTTAACATTTTCCCTAGTCAGCATTTTTGTATTTGAAGTATCTTTTGAAATGTAAATTATGCACTGAAGTCATCAGTGGATACCAGACAAAGAGCAAAAAATTGAAATAAAGCCTTTATATACATACATATACAGGCAAGTATATATTTATGTACATTGCACATACACAGTTAAATTTTCTATGTAGGTGGCTGTTGAATTAACTTGCTATTAGAAAAAAAAAGTATTTGAAGTTACATAGATGTTAAGAAGATTTTAATTCTGACAATAAAGAATCTAACAATTAGGATTAAATATAATTTTAAGGGATTCTTATTTTAATGCTCTTGATATTATAAGTAATACAAATGGTGTGTTGTGTGTGATTTCCACTAATGTGCAGCTCCTTCTGTCATCTGGTTTTCTACTGAGACATATTTATAGTAAGCGGAATAAATTAATTACAGAACCTTGTAATACAAGGATGTAATTCCATCTAGTGAAAACCCCTGAAGTGGAACCTGGAGATGTTTGCTATGTAAGGGAAGCAAAGCATAGGTAAGTAGACTTTCCTGGTGTGTCAAAGTTTTTCCCTAGGCGTAATGTCAAAAAATAAGAAAGATTGTTTTATTGTTCAACAGCTTGTTTTACTGGGCTTTTTTTGGCTAGCACAGAAAGACGTAGGATTCCATCTACCTTTCATCTCCTTCCCTTTCTTTTGTGTGCATATGTCTCCAAATGAGCAACATGCTTTCTTTCCACCCTAATTTTAAGCAAGCTAAATACCTGCTTGATTTTTTTAATAGGTTGAGCCCTAAATTTTGAATTTTAAACACATTTTTAAAAAATCTCAATGTACTTATTTGACCTTGCAATGTTAAAGGAACAATGGAGGTAAGATTTCTCTAAAAAATATAAGGAAGATCTTGGTGCAAGTGCAGTATTTTTATCTGTATTTACAGAGCACCATATGCTTAGTCAGCTATTTGTTTCTTCTACAGTTTAGTGCCACTTTCATAAAAATTTCAGTCCATTCTGTATTGCAGAAGCCCTGCTAGGATCAGTATGGTTCTTTGCTGCTGCTGGAATGTTCCTGTGACAGTCACCAGATTCACCTGAGACTGAACAAGACATAACCAGGGCCCAGAGAACTAAAAAAATAGCCTACCACAGCTTGATAGAAAACAACTGTTCTTCCCTAGTTAAACAACTTAGCATGTCCTTTCCCATGGCGATTTGGGAGAAATTAGTTGAATTAGAATGCTGTATTGATCCCCAGGAGCTGGCAGAGGACTGGGAACCTTTTTTAAACCACTCTAGGGGTTTTCTTTTCGGAGAAATCAGGCTGGCTGTCATCTTGTAAATGGAATTCTATAGCCCTCCCCCTTTCAGAAAGGGAAAGTTGCTTAAGCTTAAAGACATTTGCTGTCATTATTTTGTCCTCCAGGGACTATTGCTTTGTGTTTCGTAGTTATGAGAGGAAGGGGATGAAGTATCTGTGGAGAACCAATTGCAGAAGTATCCATTGCAGTTAGCTTGTTACTCTGGCAAGCAAGGAGGGATTTTCAAGACTTTCTTTAGTGATGGAGACAAAGCACTGGGTATCTCAAAAATCTTTTTGTGAAAATCCAAGTCAGTGCTTTTTCCAACTGATAGAAAAAGTTCGTACCCTGGAACTGCAGTTCTGCAAATCCAAAGCAAAATGTAATGATAATTTGAAATTACTGGTTGTTTGCTCAGGCAGTGTAAGAAACAAAAATGATTCTCTTGCAGCTGTGGTAGGTCACGGGCCATGACTGGGATTGGAGTGCCAGTTTTGTCTTCCTGGGAGACACTGCCATTTCTTTTTGGTTCGGGCCTGAACTGCCATTTCTCTTTAACTTAAGTATCTGCCAAGCAGATCTGAAGAGCTGGAGAAAAAATTTGTTGCTAGGCTGGAAATCCCTGGGATGTCAGCCAAAAATAAGGTGGGAAATATGATCAATAAGAGCAGGGAATTGAAGCCTCTTCAGTCCCTGTTGTAAATGTGCTCTTCATAGTTGTACCTTATTGCTCTTAAGAGCATCTCATTTTTTCCTGTGAAAACTGAATTGTTTATTGTGCTAAATATTAATAGTCATGGAAGACATACTTCCTTCTAACAAAGAGGATCAGTATTGAAAGACAAAAAATATATTAATCCAGCACAAACTTTGTCCTGCCCCTTCTTCTCATGTGTGTTCAGTCTTCCTCCAGATTCTTACCTACTTCAATTTTCTTTTTTGTAAATTTAGCAAAACAGTAAAAGTTGTCACAGTCCAAACTATAGTTAATTATTTTGTTTTGAGGAAAAGTGTAAGCCTGCTTGGAAGATTTATTTCCAAATTCCAAACTCCTTGACTTTGTGGGTCTGTCTTAAGTTCAACATAAGCCTGTGTTGCATAACAATTAAAATTCTCACTTTGAATCCTGGACAGTTTTCTTAGAAAGAGTTCTCAGGGTTTTTTATGACACAAAAAATTCTGTAGCTTCCAGAGGCTGCAGTTGCAGAAATAAATAGGCCAAATGTGCATAATTCAAACGGTTTTTTTGGACTTAATGTCTCATAGTGCCTGATTAATGTTTTTGTGTGACACAATGGGGTGATAAACACCCTGATACTCTTATTGCTGTAAACATGCCTATTATGTCATTATGTGTCAATTAACGTGACTATGTGTGCATGTTTAAAAGATGGGCAGCTCCATCATGCTGCCCAACTCTTTATGCTAATAAAGCACCCAAGGCTCTCTTCTGTGATAAAATACTGAAAAGATTTATAGCTGTGAATTTTCATACCAAAGTGTGTCTCTCTAAAACATTAAAAAATGACTTACAAAAAATCCACTTTGTGAAGTACGCAACATGAATATTCTGCAAAGCTTTGTGCATCACTTTGCTTTGGTTAGTTTATCTACAGAGAAGTAAAATATGCCTTGTCAAATAGCTAGATGACACTAGCAGTGGCAAAATATGGACATTTTAATCAAGTCTGTTTTAATATACCTGACAGTTCAATTAACAAATATTAACTAAAAATATCTCTAATGGGATACTTAATATCTAAAAGTTAATTGTAACTGCTTTAAAATCTCATCTTTTTCTCTTCATAATTTGTTATGCCTAAAATCTAACTATAGTTCTTTAGGATCATGATTGCCCATTGTTCTGCAAGGAAGTAAAAGTTATTGTACTCAAATCAGAGGAGAATGGAACATGTTAATTGTATTATTAAACAGAGCTCTAATATCTCAATATAAACTTTAAATGAATGAGCAAACAAACTTATAATATTGTTATGACTCATTTAAATACTGCTAATCTAAATACGCATATATTCTACTAATTACGTTTTTTACTGAGAGTGAATAAAGATTGTTAAACTGAACATGTCAGTTCTAAATTAGGCTTATTTTTAAATTCCATTTTGGAGCTTTTATTTTGTGAATAATTCTTACTGTCCAGTGGGACTGAAATATGGAGTATATGAAAGATCAGAGCCTCTTTTCTCTGATCAGCAGACTATGTCTGTTCAGCTTTTATTGATTCTCACTGCATTGCTGTATCCCCAAAGACAAGATTCCTGGTTACCTTCTATGTTCTAAAACAAAACAAAACAAAACAGGTGTTTGAGGTAAGAGATAACTGAAAACAGAAACTACATTAGACTTACCTGTTATAGTCTTAATCTGCATAACCTTAGAGCCTATTTAAATTAGATTCTGTTTTATACCTTCTGGTTACTGAGGAATAGGATGTGCAATGAAGACTCTCCACTGCCCAGAAAGATTCATGAAGGCCTTTGCAGTGGTAGCTGACCATGTAACATTGTGCAAAGTTGGCCTCTAGCATCATCTCAGCAACAATTTCTTTTGAATTTAGAGCTTGCTTGCGTAATTTGAACTACTTTCACATATATTTTATTCTTTGAGATCAGTGATGAACAGCCAGGATGATATATTTGGGATTCTTTACTAGACCCAGAAGCACAGAATATCCTGAGTTGAAAGGGACCCCCAAGGATCATTGAGTCCTACTCTTGGCCCTGCACAGGGCAGTTCTGGAGTCACACCCTGTGCCTGAGAGTTGTGCAAACACTCCTTGAGCTCTGTCAGGCTGGTGCTGTGACCACTGCCCTGAGGACCCTTTTCCAGTGCCCAACCACCCTGTGGGGAAAGAACCTAAACCTCTCCTGTACTGAACAGCCACAGTTTATGCTTCTGAGACTTACCTCCAGGACTTATAATTGTTTTTTGGAAGTTATTCCATCCAGTCATTAGAAACTTTCCTAACTGAGTTCGATCAAGTGGTAGAATATGACTTCTTCTCTACTGCATGTTAGAGTACAGATAATACCCTTCTGATACTAGCCTTTGTAGGCATCTGTACATTGTTTAAATTCTCTGTATCACAATAATATGCATTAGCCAAAATGTTTTTTGCTATTTATTCATGAAGTAAGAACTTCTAGCTTGATAAATTTTACTTGACAGTGTTGAAGTTATTTTGCTATTCACAAGACTAATATATATATATAATGAACTTTTTTTAATTTTTTTTTTTTTTGGTAAATTAGTGTGTATAATTAGGGTATCTATATATATGGAGAATATATATTTGTATATATACATCTTCATATATATATATATATATAATCCCTCATAAACATGCCACTTTTTTTTTTTTTTTGGTTTGGGTTGGGTTTTTTGGGGTTTTTTTAGGTTTTAGGTTTTAGGTAGCAGTAGTTGCCATTGTTATGGTAGCCTTTACCATTCAGCTTCTTTATCACTAAATGCATTGTCTTTTTCCTGGTTATCCTGGACATTGCAAATACTTTTTTTTTCATCGCAGTAAATCATTATTCACAGAAGTTAAAGGTAAAAAGCAAGCTTTCAAATGCCACAACTGTTAAAATACTTATTAATTCTAGTGATACTGGAAGATATACTTTCTGAGTGTAGTATAGATTTTTGTTTGTTTTTCTATTGTATTAACAGGTGCCAGAATTATTTAAGATGTTTTTGTTAAACACATAAAAAGTACTGTAAGGTATTTAATCTAAACAGGCTCTTTATGACTTACAAATATTTTCTGCTTGATAGCTGTATGATGAACACTTTCCTCTATCAATACAGTTTTCTCTGCTTTTCCATTCTTTAAGTCATCAACATTTTTGTTTCAGAGAAAACCAGACCTGTTTACTATATGCTACTCTTACAATGAGACCTAGTAACTGTTACTTGGACCTAGGTTTCATGTCTCAAATGAATTTTCCAAATTAAAGGGAAAAGAGATTTTAAATGAAATTTTATTGCAAACACAAGCTAACAAACAAACAAACAAAACCCTAACACTTATTAGAAAGGGTTTTAACTGACTGAAAAGCTGTAAAAGATAAAAAAATACCTAGTGCCAGTACAGGCATCAGTACTTTAAGAAGATAATGCTAAGTGCTCTGTTATTACTATGATTTTCTGTGAAACGAGCACATCTGATTTTCCAGTATATATATTTCTTTACACATCTACCACACCTTAAACAGGATAAATAACATCTTTCAGGCTCAGAGAGTCAACAGCCAGCAGTAACTGGTATCATCCGTTTTCTGTTATTCTTCTTGCTCTAAAGCCACCATTGTAGGGGGATTTCAAGATAGGCAGTGGAAACATAAAATTGAACAGGGCAATTTTGGAGGATAAAACATGTTATTACAGGTTGAACTAAGAACTCTGTCATTGGAAATCATGGGATTTAGGCACTTCATAGTAATTACAGGGGACTACTGAGAGGACATCTTGTAATATATATTTTGCACTACATGTGCTTATGCTCTATGCCACAAATTCACTGAAATTAATTTCTTATTTATGAATTATGATGGTAATTTGAGGAATTTCTGATAACTGATGTCCCCCAACTGGATATGATTTTCCAGCTCTCTATAAATCTAGGTCTTGCACCTGTCTCTCTGTCCAGGCTGTGGAAACTGTAATTGAGCCTTGTCCCAGATGGGATCTGGACTGCAGCAGAACCTGGGAAGCAGAAAGGGCTGCTGGATTTTACCGGTATTGACTTAGAATCTGTTCATGAGTGTTTTGTTTGGGTTGGAACCAGCTGTGTGCTGTGCTCTGTCTCACACCAAAGAGTGCTCTGCATTTAGTTCAGATGAACCCCAGGTTGAAGAGGGGCTCTCTCCAGGAGCCTGTCCAGTGTGCTCCAGCAGTTCATGGACACTTGATCAGTGGGATGTGGGTATAGCTGGGCAGTCCTGGCAGCCTAACACCCCTTAGCAGAACATATGTCTGTTCTGGCTGCCCCACCTTCCAGCCACCATCCTGTGGTTGCAGGAACTGGGACACTGAAGGACAGTATTTGCTCTGATGCCCTGGGAAATCTGACCTGAAATAGAGACCAGACAGAGCTAGAGAATAAAGGAGGTATTTATTGAAAGGCCTCTAGGATACACCTTTTGGGCAGGACAGGGCCTGACCAGGGCTACACCCAAGGTGGACTAAGAATGGTCACAAAATGGCTGACTGGTCACGAGATCTTACATTTTTGTAAGTTTTGGTCCATTAGCATATCGGGGTTTAATTGTCCAATTACAGGTTCAGATTATGAGGTCTCATCTTTCTTGTTTTCTCTCTTCAGTCCACCATTGCTTGTGCTTTAGGGCTGAAAGTTGTCCTTGATCTTCAGCAGGAAAAGGATTTGTTTTGTTGACCTACTCTGTGAAGAGAGCTCACTAACACATAATATAAGGCTCAGAACTGCACTCCTAGGCAGCACAGAATATGAAAGCTAAAGCATAAGGCATCAGCTCAGTGTGTTGTGTAAATAGCAGCACACAGGCCATTTGAGGCTTCCAGCTCTGGAGAGCTCCAGAAGGGATGTTTGGGGTTGGGGCAAGGGGCTGCAAGCAGTGACCTCTCCCAAAGTTCTCACAATACCTGAAAGAGGAGTGCAAAGCTGGCTCTGCCTGCTGTGGACAGACTGACAGAGTAGCCTAGGTCAAGGTCTGAGTTCAGAAATGGCACTGACGCCCTGAGCAGAAAGCCCAGCTGAGGTTTCTCACAGTCATTTCTCACAAAAGGCCGATGACACTGCTGTGTCTCACACTGCTGTGCCACATCAGAACTGGCCTTAGGCAGGTCAGAGCCCGTGGGGTTGGGAAAGGAGGACATCACCTGACAGTCAGAAGTTAATGTGATTTTTCACTCATATTTAATTTTATCAGATGGATGCAAGCATAGGGTGGGTAATGCTGACACACTGCAGTATCCTGGCTGGAAGTGCAGTGTGTACTGTCACCTTTGTGAGGATGAAATGTGTATAATAACCTTCACATGCAGGCAGAAATACTGGTTTGGATTTCCATAAAATTGAGCCACTGTTTGTTCCATGTAAAATTTTTGCTTTGGAGTTTCCTTTTTTGATGGTTACGCTTCAGAAAGTTATTAAATTTGTGGTTTTATTACCAATTGCATGGGTATTTTTCATGTACAAGAGAGTTGTAAAATATGCTGCTCTCTCACCTAGATCACATTTAATCAAGCATTTCTTTATTTTCTCTAGGAAAAAGTTGTTACATACACTCAATCCAGGTTGAGACAAAGACCTCTAAAATACATGAATGCATCTTTGTTCTGATAAAGGAAAACTTTGTAGGAAATAAAGAATTAGAATTTCAAAGTTCATATGCCTAATAAATAGTTTTAGTTCCTAGAAGAAGAATGTATGAAGAATGTTTTGTAGAAGAAGAATGTATGTTTTATGAATTATATGGAGTGTTTCTATTTAAACTATTGATGCACAGCATCCATTAGAATTCAATACAATTTCTGTGTAATTATTAATTGTAAGTGGTTATTAAGTTTATTGCTTTCTCATGTATAATAGAAATTGATTTTTTAATGCCTAAAACCCAACAATGACTGACATGACCTTGCTTTTTTTTTAGCCAATTTAGTTGTGATTTTCTTTGGTAGAGATGGACATTGAATGGTATGATATCAGTAACTAGGGCAAGAACAATAATACAGTCAATACAATTCAAGATATCAAAATATTTATAATATAATTTTAATGTAGAATGTTTTTAATTTATGTCATGCTGCAGGACCTACTTTCTGGGAAGAGGAGAGAAATTAAATTTTGAATTGATGGGTGTCATTTCTATGGTTGTTTTAGTTGCATTCCATTATTTATTTGGTAGCTTATGGGTGAAAGGCTGCAAAGGTGTGAGCAGAATATGTAGAGCTAAGTGTTGTCCCAGAATTGACCCACAGCAAAACTTGATATCAAGATCAAGTTATAGCAGGGTCTAAAATGAGATAATCACTTTGAGTCCAAATGCAGAGAGGATATAGAAACTAAATATAAATTAAGAACCCACATGAATTCTGTGAAGTCAAATAAAAACATCAAAACCTCTGAAAATGGGTTAGCTCTTTCTTCAAACAATTTAATTGTAGAAGTTGCTTGACAAAAACCAGATTTCTTATTTTGTTATCTGTAAGAATGGCCTTAAATAGTAAAGTTAATGGTCTCACATTCTAATGCATAATTATTTATACTACTTTGATGTTTTGTGTATTTTTTACAAGGTGCTAATTGTGCTGAATCAAGCTGACAAAACTGCAAAATTTGTGGGTTAATATTAGCATAATCCTACAATACATTATTTATTAAGCAGCAGTTTAGAAATGAAGGTTGCAGAATGTTTTTCCCAATATGAAAAATAAAATGCTTGTTTCTTACAATAACTATTTCCATGAGATAAATAATGTCTTTTAGGAAATTGCATAAATAATAGCATTCATTTTCTTGTGATTGTGAAGTTTTGCTGAACCAGAATCTATCACAAAAGAGGATTTCATTGTTTATCAAGGAATGTTATCAAAATATCTAGAAATTAATTGAAACACAGATGCAAAATTAAGATTTGGTTTGCAACAACAAACCAATAGCCTTTTGTACCCTGTCTTATGTTTGTGTCTTTCTTGTTTTCAAAGGTCTTTCTTTTCACCTTTGCATGGCTTCTTAAAAACATCAGTCTTGTGACATAGAACATCAATTGCAATCCCATTATATAGTTTAGAGTTCTACTGACAGTACATCCAAACGAGCATTTGTAAATCTCTGAGCAATATCATGTACAATGCTACCAAAAATACTACATTTTACTTATAGAAGGTCAGGTCGAAGGGTTCAGAAGAGAAGAAGGAAGGAAATGACCAACACTTTTATGATTTAATGTAAATTGTGCTGTGCATATGCCCCAGCAGTTGTCTTTGGTTGCTTTTTTTCTTTCTTGCTCTCCAGAGGCAAAATAAATCCATTATGTACTAATAAGATAAAATGAAATTGTGCCCTCAAGCCACTGCTTAACATGGTCCCTGCTGGACTGTCAGCACATATATGAAAACCCAAACATGCTCAAGTTAGAGGAATAAAGCTGCCGTATTGTGTCAGAGCTCATGTACAATGCTTATGTGCTTTCTAATGTGTGCAAGTCATGCATTCTCATCCAGAACCTCCTGCTTGGCTTCAGGGTGTCTGTTTGCACCTTGTCTTTGAGGATGTGCTGAGAAAACCAGAGAGAAGGGCACATCAGGAAGGAAATAGTGCCCAGATTTCAGACAGTCACCCACTATCCACTTTTAGTGGCCACCTATAAGCCACTGTTTTGTCTTGTGCCTGTCAGGGAAAGGGTTTGAGCAGGTGAAGATGCAAGTGAATGGCTACAGTGAGGTATTTTAGCTCAGTGACTTGTCTCTGATGGCAAACAAAGGTGGATCCCCTAGAAAAGAGTGTACAAGGCCTTTAATTTTCCTCTGCTCCAAATTGTGTGCTTGGGGATTCCTATGGCGGAGGTATTCTGAGTTTTCATAGTCCTCAGAGTGCTGCTCTTAACAAATTTATTCTCCATTCTGCTGTGCCAAGACTTCAGCAATTTAACTGTTCAGTGTTGGTAGTTAATTAGGCCCCTCCTTTTTCAACTGAGCAGCTGGTAACAGGATTGTGCATGGTAAAACAAGCAAATAAGCAAAGAAAAGCCTCTTTGTTTTTAGAGTTTAAAAAATTATTGGGAGCAGTATCCTGTGTAAGCAGATGTAATAAAAAGCAAGGGAAACTCTCACTCAGGTGTACTCAGGAGGGATGTCCCATAATTTTCCAGAGCAGGAAGCTGCTTGATGATGTTCAGATTGACCCACACTTGCCACTGCAGCAAAAATTACATTTTCTCTTATCATTGTAACAGCATTTAAGTATTTAATCACTACAAGAGCCTTGAATCTTAGTCGCTTGGCCAGTTGATAAAGTCTCTCTGATTTTTAATAATGTTTTATATTGGTTTATACTTATAGTAACAAGTCTTTTTTAGACATGAGCAATAAGCACTGGAAACTTTTAAGCTTTAAAAATGCATATCTTCTCGTTGCAACTTTTTTGTTGTTGTTTTGTACAACAGTTATTTCCCAGAGCAAAGGAGGGAGGAAGAATGTAGAGTGATGGGATATTCGGTTTGCAGTTTCTGGAATGCAAATTCAATGATACTGATATCAACCTAAACTGAATTTTTTACATTTAAGCTTCTGATAAGCTTCCCATGCTGAGAAGAGTAATTTTGCTTTGTGAGGAAAAGGAAGAAAGATGTTTTATTGTAGTTTCTGAAATGAGAGATGATTCTGTGATTATGGACCAAAAGAAATGGAATTTTAATTTTATTTTCTATGTGGTTTTTTTTTAAGTAAAATTAATTTTTCCTTGTAAACTGAGCAAGTTAGAGTTAGAGTTTAGTTAAAAACAAAACAAACAAAAAACCCCACAAAAACAAAACCTCAAAACAAAACAAAAAACCCCAAACCAAACAACAACAACCCCCCCCCCAAAAAAAAACCCCAAAACCAACAAACAAAAAACCTGAAAACAAAAAAAACCCCCCACCAAACCAAAAAAAAAAAAAAAAAAAAAAACAAAAAACCTGTTATAATGTGCATTTCAATTATGGTTTGACTAATTTTGAACAATAAAATGTGATAACCATAATAAATTGTTACAGTAATTTTAAAAAATAAGTTAGATGAGTGACTACAATATTTAATCAGGTCAATAGTCTGCTTGTATTTTCTTTTTAAAAATGAAAAATCATCAGTAAAACGGAAAAGATTATCTGTATTCTCTCATAGTAATGTCATTTTGTTTGGTGAATTAAACTCCTTAACATTCAAATAATTGTATAGTTTGCCCATACAGAACCAGATTATCTCCTAGAGAAATAATTGAGCATCTTTGTTTTTATCCTTTAAGTACACCCTAAAATCTATTATAATCCTGTAAAGGAGGATTATTAAACTAAACAACAGTAGCACATTTAATGATGATCGTCTAACAAATCATTCTGGCTAATCTGTGATTAGTGATTACATTTCCACACCAATCTAACACACAAGATAACTGAATTTTTTAAGATGTAGTCTGTGTGCAAACCCTCCTTTTAATCTGTTCTATAATCAGTCTCCATTTCATTTCTTTAGTAGTTGGCAATGGCCTAGTCAAGCAGTTCTTGAAGTAGAGATCAATCAGACACTGTAGACAAAAACAGGTCAGATCTTCCCAAAGTGCTGGAAGTACTTATCTGGTATTTTTGTAGTGAACTGTAGATTTGTAGACATGGTAGTAATATTTTTCATGCTTGTTTATTGTTCAAAACCCTGTTTTTTAAATATTTAGTTTTTTTAAATAATCCTTTTATTTCGGAACTTTTTTCTTTTTGCATAGTTGTCATTATAAAACACTCAAAGTGAAACATGTTAAAAAGGTTTTGTTAAAGAGTTTCTTTGCACAATGAAAGTGGAATTTCACTTAAAAACCATTGCATTTTCTTGAAAAGAATTTTAAAATTGATAAAACACTGATTGTGGTGCATTTACTTAGTGATAATTTCACTTCAGAAGCACTGCCATATTGCCATTTTACATAACTGTTATAAATGCTAATATATCATGCCATCAATATTATACTGATTTTAACCTAAGACATCCAACATTATTATCTTTTTTTTTTTTTCTGCAGTCAATAAATAAAGAATAAATAGGTTGTTATTTCATCTTCTTTTATATTTGCAGACGGTTTGACAAATCTTTGGAAAAGTGGCAGATTTTTCATTCTGCCATGAAGAGATTTAATCATTGGCTAACTGAAACTGAAGAGAAGCTGTCAAGAGCACAGATAGAGGCTGGAGACGTGGGACTTGTGAAAACCAAACAATTTATCCAGGTATGATTTGATTAGCCTGTATCCTGTTTTTCTGTAGGGTTTCAGAAAAATGCAGGTCTGGGTAATCTGTATAGTTTTGCAGCTGATTTAAGGAGGATTTCTAGTCTTCAGTGGGCAGTAACAATTTTGTTCAGATGTGCCTGTAGTTCTGTTTAACTAAAGAATTTTCACTAGCTTGTTGTAAGATGCATTTTTAAACAAAAATAATATATGGGATGACACGGTATATTGTGGTACTTTTACAGTTACATATTTCTTTGGTCTTTAATGAAAGTGCTGGTAAATTTCTATTTGGTATTTATGACCAGCAGGAGTATCAGACTTACTTTTTAATTCTTGTGGAAGAAAAGTGATTAGCCACTGAGCTGTACAAGAGATGTTCCGTGAATGATGTCTTGCAAGTATTGCTTATTTAGATTGTTTCATGTTTTAATCAAAGAACCTGGAGGATGCTTTTATTTGTGAAATGCAGTGTGACAGAATAGCCACTTAGTTGCTATGTGTCCAGTTCCAATTTGTATGCTTTTCATCTTGCAAGCTCTTTGAGCATCATAAGGAAAATAATAACTCTACTTTCTTGGTAGTTTATTTCATTTCCCTCTTTTGTGATTCAAATGGTAATGTGTATGAAGAATTATTTCCAAACTGATGTTTTGGCAATAGATAGTTTCAGCTGAATAACTTGACCAAACTCTGGATTCATGTTATAAATTACTACTCAAGCATAAGAAAAAAGTGCTGTTGAAGTAATTGGCACTTGTACATTTGAATTGCTGGATTGAACTACTTGAATTCAGGTTGAAAGAAGTTAGGTCTGTCTAACATTAAAGCCAGAGGGTTTTTTTTTTATTGCAACACTAACCTACTGCTTGGACTACAGTTACAAAAAATAAATCATGTTGTTTGAATTTTAATATTTCAAGTCAACTTTTTAATGATTTACATTGTTATTTATTAATTGTAAAACTGCTGAACTGAAAAGGAAACAAAAATGTGTGGTGCAAGTATCAAAAAAATACAAATGTTAAGTAACACACTAAGCTGAAGCAGTTAAAATAGCAATTTTTTTTCTTCGTGTTACTTTCAATGCTTTAAATACTGAAGAAAGGTGTCTAAGATCTAATTTACAAAATACAATGTCATGAAGGAATTAAAGATGCTTTTTGCTGCATATGTAAAAGGCAGTAGAGCTAATGTGTGTTCTCTGAAACTTCAACTCCCTTTCTCTTATTTGAAAAACATATATACTATTAAAGTAAGATGTGTACCTAGGTAGTCACAAGTGTTACAAAGTCTTACCCATTCTTCTTTGCTTTCTTGGCACTATTCTTGGATCCTTGAGGTTCGGATGAGGTTTTTTAAAAAAAAAAAAAAAAAAAAAATCTTTTTTCTAAACCCTTGCTAAATCAGCATTTTCCCTTGGAGGGAAATCAACCTACGTTGATTTTTGAGAGTTCCCAGATGAAGGTAAGTTGTATTATAGATATTACAAATGCACTGGATGTGTAGCACATTTCCAAGTCTCAGCAGATTAGAAGCATTATTTTCTTATCATCATTAAGAAAGAGATTCATCCTAAACTGAACATCTCACTAAAGGGCCTTGAGATAATGTCTTGTTCTGCAGAAACTTACATTTCTGTGCAAAAGACTTCTGTTTTACATTTCTCTTTGACTTAGCCTCCTTCCCATTTGTTATCCATTTATTATTTTCTTATGCAACATATGAGAACATTTTGAATATATGTTTGCAGAGTGTTACTTTCTTTTTTGCCATCCATCAAGCTTTTTCTTTCTTCCCTTCTGTCTTGTGTTAGAAATACTATGAACTCATAAATTTGTCACTTACAAATTCTGTTTAGTTCAGTACAACAGACAAAAGTACCTTTCTAATGAAAATTCAAGTGATGCAAAAATATTCCAACTAACCTCAAGAATGCAGATCCAATGTTAGTTAACATTTATTTGTGACAGAATGCTGTCTGAAGTTGCTCTGTTTCCATTCTTTTCATTGCTTCTTTATTTTGCTGGGTCTTGTTTCAAAAATGTTAGGCTTCTGTGAAGCTGACTGAAGAGATCATTAGAATTTCCATTAGGGAAACAGTTAAAACAGCTGAGCATTCTGATTTACTAGAGTAGCAACTTGTTTTATTAATGAGATCGTGCTGCTTAGTGAACCATATTCAGAATTAACAGGATTTGTTTGAAAATGCTATACAAGCAAGTGAATAGTCTGGCACTCAAGAAGAAGCTAGAAAGAGAAAAATATACAAAACCTTCAGATGTGTAATACTATTTCTGAGTAGGACTACTTTGGAAAAATAAAAATTAACGTGTTCATTAATATTCAATAAATGCATAGAGTCAAATGCTTATATAAAATGAAATAGTCAACAGAATGATTAGATGATTATGTTAATAGAGGTTAAAATGTAATTACATTTTTCAGGTGTATTTGGGGAGGGCAGGTGTGTTCCTCTGCTGCATAATGGCATGGTATTAAACAACATTATGCATTATAAATAATGTGAATGAAATCTAAGAATAGTTTCTCTTCGGGTCATGAACTCTTAAATATTCTTATTGTGAATTTTTCACTAGACTTTCTGAGATCAGAACTTATAGTGCTGAGAGGAAATACCACATTTCAGTTTTTAAGAAATTGTAATTGATGTATTTTATGATTAAGAGACACAAGATTAAAAAGGACATTTCATAGATAGCACATCATGTAATCCCTTTGAAATGTATCGAGCTCTGCCTTTAAAGTAATAAAGGAGTTTTTTTCTCTCTTTATTGTGACAGAGAGGTTCTTCTCTCTCTTTACTCCTTAATGCTCGGAAACTGTAACTTCTTCAGCTACCTGCATTTGCACTTGGTTTATTTATTTTGGTGCCAGAACTGAGCTGTAGTTCAGTTTTATCTGCTCGTTGATGTTTATCTCCTTCTGTTCTTACAGGCTGCAGTCATTTTCCCTATCGGGCCATGTTCAGTACACTAAAGCCACAGTTTTCTAATCTGCTTTCACATGGTAGCCAGACAACTTGTCTCTTATTTCCTGTGCTTATTTCTCTTTCTGGAGCATGAGTTCTCAAAATAGCACACTATTACCCAAACTGAAATACCATCTGTATCATCAACAAGGTAGCTCAGGTGCTGTGGTTAGTGGTTGCATCTTACCATGGGTGAATGCTAGAAGAGAATTTTCAGACATCTGTCTAAATATTGTCATTTTATTTTCTTCCCTGTGATCTGCCTCACAGCCCTGATCTACATTCTGTTCCATATGAGGGGAAAAAAGAAAGAAAACAAACCAGCAAGAACACCATGTTATACTAGAAACTAGTACTAGGGTAATATACAGCAAATAAGCAAGCAAGGATTAGAATTGGAATTTAAGGAGGATTGTTGAGTCACAGATACATGCTAAAAAGCTGCAAAATGAGGAATTCTACAGCAGTTTCAGAACTGGGCTGTGAAGTTCAGATACCTGAATCATTGCTTGAGAATTTAAAAATATTATTTTTTATTTTAAAAATACTGACAATTCTGAATATTTCTTCTTTGCATTGGTTTTAAGAATTGCTCAATAGTTTATATTTAGTGTCCAATTGTGGGTTGCAATTTTAGCTTCATTTTATTACTTTAAGTGGGGCAGTTTCAACAGCAAAATCAGGAACTTCTGGGTCTGAATTTTGAAGAAATTCCATTGTATTCATGATGTTCATTTACTGTGACTGCTCAGTGATGAGTACTTTATTTTTCATAATTTCATTGATTCAAAAACAGTCCTATTATATCATTACTAATTTCTCAAAGTTTTGGGGTTTTTTTTGTTTGTATGTTTATTGGCATAAATATCAAGGGCATGTTTATTTTTCAAGGTCTCAGAGGATCTTGAATATTATATGATGGGCCTCATTATTTATACTCAGCCTTCTACGGATACCCTAGATGTAGAAATTGCTCTGTAAATTACAGATCTCCAACTGTTCTTACATTGAATGTCCAGAATTTACATTTTGGAGTACTTATCCCTGCCTGCAAAAGGCTTGTGGATGACTCATCCTTCTCCAGACCTCTTTTCTGCTGCACCAGGACTGCTGTCAGGAACATCATATTTTTGCCTTGTAGATGTTTAAAGTAAGAAGAGATCAAGAATCCAGGCTTCAGTGCTGAAAGTCATGGTCATGCTAATAATTTCTCTCTTTTATATCTAAATTGGATTATATGGATGTTGATGATTTAATAACCAACAAATTTAGACAGTTCTTTCTGGAATAGAGCACAACTGCAATCAGAGTAGAGAGGAGAAAAAAAGTGTTTCAGTGCTCAAGGCCACGTATTTTCTACCATGAAAAGACAGTGGTAAGTGGGTGGATAGTTTGCTCTGCTTTCCCCCAAATATAAATACTGTAAAAATACTTTCATATATATAATGATTTTGGCTTTCATATGTTCGATTTTGTATTTTTACATTTATTTCCTGCTTTACTGAGTAACAAAGGTTATTCCAATAATTTCTAAATCTCCCTATTCCAGTTTGGATTCAAACAGTTAAATTGCGTTCCACCTGCTTCAATTTTGACTCATGTTTTTTGGTGGTGAGAGATATTGTCAGAAAACTTGTAAAACTGTAGCAGAATACTCTGGTAAAAGAGATTTCTATCATTGCCTAGTGACTGTGTAAGAGAGAGAAAATACAGAATTTGGAATAACTGATAAACCAATTTAACATTGTTTTAGAAGAATATTTAATTAGAAAAATCAAAGTACATACTAAAATGTCCTTCATATTGCAAGGACATGTCTGGGAGGATATGTATCTGTCAGGAATGTATAATTGCCTAATATTTTATAAATACAAAGAGGCACTCTATTGTTGCTGTTTCTTTTCAGCAACTGTGGAGGCTTGGTCTTCAGAACAGACAGCACGGCATGTACATTCTACCGGTACCGCCGGGCCTAGTAATAAACGCATTCACTAATGTGGCAGACGGTTACAAAAGGCTTTTATTATTTCAAAAATGCAGTTTATATACTCTGGGGTCTTTACTACGTCAGAGGGGTATTGCTACATTTCTGGGTTAGAAGGAAGAATGGAAAAGTACTGGCACATGTTAGTAGGGGCTTACATTCCTATGGTGATAGCTTATCTTAGGGGGGTTGGAGTGTTCTTTCCTTCCCGTTACAACCCGAATGTCTTCCGAGCCGCCTGTCCCTATCCAACCACACTCTATCCCTTCCTATTATGTCAAAAAGAGATTAGATACTCTTTGTTTTATTTTATTTATTTTATTTTACTTTATTTTATTTTATTTTATTTTATTTTTAAATGTTTTCCTTACAGTTTTACACAGTAAAGATTAGTACTTTGACTAAATATCCTGAACTAGACACTAAAATGGTATAAAGATGATTGCCAGCATACAGGACTACTGTCAGGTCTTACTTACATATTGACTGGGTCATTTATTCAGAGGAGATCACTGGTTTTCTTTCTACTGAGTATTGCCCTCTTATCAAACACCCCTTAGTGCAGAATGCTTCTGCCTCTAAGAAAGAAAAGGTCCAGAGACATCCCAGGGATTTCAGTCTTGTAAGGTCTCAGTAGAAATGTTTCAAGTAAGACATGTGAGCTCTGCATGTGGGCCCTAACTGAGCAAACCCCTTCTTTTTCTGGTTTGAGCTCACCTCAAAAATAACTATATGGGCCTTTCTTGACTGAAGTTCTATCAGCAGTGGAAAGACTTCATTTTCACTTAATTCTTAGTAAAGTAGTTTGTGCTTCTTCCTTATGCTATGCAGAATATTAAATAATAATTTGATCTTTACAAGTTCATTTCTGTATATATATAAACCCTTACTTTTACTGTTGAGAGACTCCTTACCTTTGTTACTGCTAGTAATGGAAGTGAGGAAACACCAAAATAGTTTATTCCAAATTTGTAGTAGAAGTATTTTTTTATTATTTCAAGCTGTAAGAAGTATTTCGTCACAAATAAATCTGTTATTTTATTCTTCTTTACTGCACACAATGCCTAATTTACAGTATCCTATTAAAAGTTTATTATTAATTTACTGTCACTGGTAGTAGGACATTAAAATGTCTGAAGGATATGGGAAATAATAAATTTTGAAGTTGCTTGTGTGATTTTGCCTACTCTTGCACCATTAGGTGACAATTCGTGGCTTATATTTCAGTTTTATTGTAAATCATGGCACTGTTTATTCTGAAAATTGAATTAAATCTTGTTAGTTATTAATTAGAATGCATTTTTCAAACATTTCATTATGAAGATTTTTGAAATAGCTGCTAGCACACAGATGTAGAGTGGCATAATTTCTATAGATAAGTAGAATGAATAAATGCTGAGTTTTTTTCCTCTTTCTTGGAGAAAACAATGTTCTTGGACTGGCTCAGTCTTGGTGCTACCAGACTATGACTACCTTACTGTTTAGGGCAATTTATCCTCACAAGTTCATGTGATTGCTAGCACATAGGGATCTGGGAAAGAGATCGAGGTCTATACCTATTTCACAAGAATTTTTTTGGTCTTTGTATAAAAAATAAAGGAAATGAAGGATTCACATTTTTTTTTAATAATAATGAATTTATCTTGGTGTCAGGGCTAATCTGGACATCATGCTTTTGTCATGGTATAGAGTAGTTAATCTGACTATATCTTGGAAGTTTCGGGAAATGAGTGATTAAATGAATGATGACTTTGAAGGTGAGTGATATTGGCTCTTTTGCCTCACAAAAAATTTATCTGGTTTGCTTCCATAAGTTTCCAAAAGTACATCTTCTATTGCGTCAGAGATCACTATGACATATGATTAAATCTGTGGGTATTGATGCATAGATGTGGAGATAACTTATGACACTTGAATCATAATGACTGGTCAGCCTGGGAGTCTCTAGGCCTGGCCATTAAAAATGCTTAAATAAAACAGTCAGGGGTGGGTAAGACTCTTGGGGAATAACTTTCTATACATATTAATTCTATAAATTAGTACAACTAGGTCTTGATGGGACACCTTTCATGGATAGTTTTAATAATCTTATTTAGAACCTTTCATCCCAACAGATTTTGCACACTCTATCCATCACATACAGATTTTTATTACCCTCTAAATCCATTAGGTAAAGCCCTGTAGTAATCAGGCTGGACAAGACAGTAGGTTAATGTTATTTTGCTTCAAAAAGTAAACTGTTTTAAAAGAACCACTCTGCATTATAAAAATCTGCATTATGAAAACCCCAGAGTTTATGTGGAGCAGAAAGCAAAGGATCAGTATCTCCCTTTCACTGTCAAAAAGATAACAAAAATTCAGAGAGCTCAATCATACGAAATTTAAAAATCCAGAAAACGGTAATTGTTTTCTGAAAAGTACTTTCTTTAAAGCTATTTGACATGTTGTGTTAAGGAGTCATCAAATACTTCATTACCAACACTTACTCGTAAGAAAATATTTTAGAAAGAGTCTATTTCTCTCTTTTATGCTATTTAAAGCTCCTGGAGGAAATGTTTTCTTACATTGTTGCTCACATCAAGTCGTGTATGCAATTAATTTTGTTTCTAAAATTAAGAACTGAAGAAAAAGTGATATCATTTTAGCGAAGATTATGGCAGAAGTTCAGGACAACATTAGATATTTATGAGAGACATTTTTTGATCTCAGTCTTTTTTTCTTTTCTATTATACTTCAGCGGACAGCAAATATTGTATTTCTCAGTCTTCTAAAAATAAGCACAATACAGATATGCTGTAGCTTCTAATTCAAAACCTGGGCTTTCAATGACAGAAAAAAACCAAAAAGAACTGTATCAACTACACAATTTTTAAAATATTTAAAATCTGTTTGACTTTTTGCAATGGAATTATGACCACTGTAGAAAAAAAACCCCAGACTTTTATTTTATGGGTGTAAGTATTTTGCATTTACTGAATATCTTCTTAATTCAAGCAATTATTCTACTCTAATTCTAGGTAAAAGGATAAATAGATATGTCCTTTTGCCCCACATGTTTACAAGGTTCGATTTTCATTGAATGATTGATGGATATATAATATATTGTGGAGTGTGGCAAAATTCCAGTTTATGCATTGATGGGAATAAGAGTATAATGGACTGTTGTATTCATCCTCTGACTATATTAAAATTTAGATGTACATATCTCAGAATTTTGCTGATTTCAAAATGGCATCTTGAGTTTTGTTTTGGTTTGTTATTTTAATAAAGACAGCAAACCCTTGGCATACGTAAGGCATGCACCTGTCAAAAATGCTAGAAGGGAAAGAAGAAATTAGAGAGAACATATTATGAACAGCTTTTTCAATACACAATGACTGTATTAGAATGGCAAATATTTCTCAGTTTCCCAATATTATGTGTCTCACCATATCTTCCCAAAAGGTGAGAGTCAAAATCAATTATTTGTCATTTCTGTGGAAGTGTAGTTTAAAAGAAGATTTATAAAGATGTACTCAAACTAGGCAAGGTCCTGCTACTGGGTTGGTATTAGAAGTAAAATTAAAATATTCAGGGAACAGTTTTGGTATGTGAAAAATAATATTTCTGAGTTTCAGGGTCCTAAGATGAGCAGAGAGTTCTATGAATGTTAATTTTCCATTAATGTGGTGGAAATGGAAACTATTATTCACCTGTGTTATGTAAGACAGTTCATACAAGTTTTATTCTACTGAAACCTAGAAATAGGTGCCAGTTATTTTATATAGATTAGGTGATCAGCTTTATTTATTTATTTTACGTTATTTGATAATGTTCTATTGCCTTCCATAGCAGGAGAAGGTGGTTCTTCCTTCACTCTTAGTGGGAAGAACGTATTAATGACCACTACTGGGTTTCTTTTGTGTGGGGTTCTTTTGTTGCTACATTATCTGGCTATTTATCTCTCATTGAACTCATCCTGTGTTCCATGATTGAGTCACTACAGTTGTCTTAAATTCTTCCTTGCACAAGACATTCTTCCTTTAACAGTTGTTTTGAACAGCTGAATTGGAAAAGATCTGTTATGTACACTCTATGTAAATATTTTCGTTTAATGGGATTACTTGGTAATAGGTGTTTTATGTTCTGTTATTAGTTATTTTATTAATAGGTTCTGTTATTAGAAAATTGATTCCTTTAAGAAAAAAAAAATGTTGTTAATGTATTTAAGACTTTTTGCTTGTGCCTTCAATGATAAAAAAACGCAAAACAATAACAACAAAAAACCCAACCAAAAACCTTGCAAAACAATCTGATTTTGTTTAAACTTTCCAGAGAGTGAGATTCTTTCTAAATTCACCTAAACTATTTTAGAGAGCTTTTTGTCAAGAAATCTAACAGAATTCTTAGCACACATTAACATCTGCTCTGAGTGAATGAGCATTTGGTAGATGTTGTTCAAGAGTAAAGTAGATCTCAGGAACTGCTCCAGTAAGACCAAGTACTGTAGTGTTTTCTATAAGACTATAAAGGCTTCAATGCAAGGAGTTTTTCTTTGTAATTGCACAGTCTGTTGATGTGAGGCCTTAGTTTTAGCTGGGTTTTCTCTCAAGATCTCAAAGCCAAACTTTGCATTTGGGATCAATACAGAACAGAGGTAAGGAATAGACTGAAAATGCTTACTGTGATTAGGTTAAATGGTTTTGCAATTTAAACTGCATACTCCAGTTTGAGGAGGCACTCTAACATATTTGAACCCATAGGTTGTGTTATACTCATGTACTGTTTTGATTTTTGGAAGACACACCAATATCATTTATGATGACCATCATTTTTCTTTTGAGTCTTTTGTTAGTACTTATGTTACTTCTGAGTGTTACAGGATTTAGAGACTCAGAGGAACTCATGCTTCTGGGAACATCATTGTGATGCTGCCTCAAATAAGGCCTCTTCTGGTATTTTCTATATTTACTATCATTATTCCACTTCAATACCTCTTTTTTAGCTTTACCTTCAGCGGTGGTTCCTGTTACACAAGGCTGATGATTCTGCAATCTTTCCATAAACAAGGCAAAATACAAAGTCAGTGGAATTAGGCTGATAAACTTATTATCTTTGTGTTTATTTGTTTTAGAAGGGAAAGAAATTTAATAACTCCAACAGCATCTGTTTTGTTTTAAAAGTACTAATAGAAAAGCCATCTAACAATTAATTCTGGTGACTTGATATTTTTTTGCTGCAGTACCTCATGCTTTTGGAACATAGGAAATTTAACCATTTGAAAAGCCTAAATTATTAATCAGCAAATATCAAATAGGGAAAATGACCTAATTACAATTAAATTAGGCAATGACCTAATTACAGATTCACAATAAAAATATTCATAGCAAAATCAATTCACATGCCTTCACATCAAGAGAGGTGTAAAATTATATATATGTATAAAGATAATTCCCCTCAATTTCAGTGAAATACTGAGGTCAAATCCCCTCATTGCTGAACAGGCATGGGTTGCACATCGAGGAGTAGATGTGCATGAGGGGATTCCAGCCAAGGCCTCAGCATCAGCCGTGGTTTTCTGAGTGTTGCAGACTTGAGGGCTCTGGAGGTCCAGGAGGCATCCCACTCAGATGTGCTGCAGCCCACAAGGAGATCTCAGAGACTCACTCAAGACTCCTGTTCACAGGGTCGTGAGATGATGGGCTTTAGTTGTGGATGCTGACTGCCTGGTCAAAGAGAAATTTTTAGGCATTAGGCAGCAGCAGAGCCTGTGGGAAAACAAGTCAGATCAACTTTCCCAGGCATTGTTCTGGAGGAGCTGGGAGAAGACATTCCAAACAATTTCTAATCTTTGCACCTGCTACTTTGGCAATTTTACTTGCAAAGATATTTACGAAGAGGTATTTGCCTGAATGACTAATCATGTCCAATTGTATGGGAAGGGTGTATAAAAAAGGTTTCTAATAAATGTTGCTATATGCCCTCCAAGAAGATTGGAGTCATATCGTTATTTCAGCCATCTCAAATATAATAACAATATTTAGTCGTCTGCAAAACTTCCTTCCTCGGATCAGTTATTACTGGAATTTCCAAAACATTTGGAATTTTTTTCCAGAACTCCAGCAAAAATGGTGCCATTCCATGTGGGCTGATTCAGTTAGGAAATATTTCAAGGCTGTCAGGGCATGACTGATGGTTCTCACAGTGTATTATATACATATATGTGCACATATGTACACATATATACATCACAGTGTATTTTCTTGTTTTGCTAGAATACCTGAAGCCTAGTACACAGTTCAATGACATAGTACATTTTAATAGATAAATGTTTCTTATTAAACTGAAAGGTAATGGATTTTCATGTATATTTGTGCTTCATTTATATTTGAAATGCCACAACATCTTGGTCATTGTGTTTTTCTGTTATAGAATTCCAGTCTTTTTTTAAATTATAAAGCTAAAAGTGGAATTAGGTTTTACCATATTGGGGTTTTGTTGGTTGGTTGGTTTGTTTTTGTTCTTTTTTTTAATTCAGTTTTTTTGCAGGGGGGGTGGTTTTTTTGGGTTTTTTTTTTTGTTGTTTTTTTTTTTTTCTTTGTTTTCACATATTCATAGACCCTTTAATTACATTTACAAAGAAATTAACACATTTTTCAATATTATTTAGTGTATGGCTAAACTTAACGATTTTGCAGATGACATGATGTTCCTGACTATGTCCATCTTTTAAAACGTGTTGGTACTATAGGTACAGAATTTAGGTAACAGCTATATTTGAGAAAAACACAGAGTAATCGTAAACTTCTTATTTCTTTATATGCCTTCAAAGAATTTTACTATTTCCTTTGTCTGTGTCACAATGAAAACTCCAGGCATAGCTGATTCTTTACCACTTTCTTCTGTCCACAATTCTCTTGCTTCCACTTCTTTTTCAAAATTGTTGTAGGATATTTTTTGATGTTTTGGTGTATTTTTTTTTTTTTTTCATTATACGAGTGCTCAAGACTTTGAGCAGGGTTTGCATTCTTTTTTCCTAGAGGTAGACTGTACTTTCAGTTGAACTGATGTGTGTGCTGCTTTATTTTCTCTTTGCTTGCTAACAGACTTATAGCTCTCTATCACTAGAGACTATCTCTTAGTCTTCAATTTCTTTAAGAATGCAAGGATGATTTACTTTTTTCCCCTTAATACAACTTAAAATCAGATTGCTTAGGGATTTTGACTTCTCTTGGGCTCCAGCAGATTTCCTGAAATCCTTGGAGACCAGTCAACATGAAAGCAATGTTTAATTTAAAAAAAAGCAAGCAAAGCAAAACAAATTCCTGTCAATGTGAGTTTTGAGAAACAAAGAACAACATTAAGAATTTTAAATTAACAAAGTTATTGTGATACTGAACCATCAGTCTGGACTTAGATGGGATTGTAAGCATGTTGCAGCAATAAGGAAAAAGTAGGAACATTGCTGTACCCTCATTTCCCCAGATAAGTTATTTCAAAGAGCAAATATTTTCCTTTTATTTCATTCATATAAATAATCTAGTTATAATACTGAATGCTTTGACTAGATTTATATTTGATTATTTTCTAGTTGATTTATTTCTGGTGATGTCTCAACAGACTTTATGCGTTTTAAAGACAAGATGTTTTCAAACACAACCCTTGGGGTAACCTAAGTGCATTTTCAGAATACAGTCTTTGAATACAACTTTTGTTCTTAATCCAATCATCCTAATTAGGAAAAATTACATACATCTTCTATTTTGACAGAGAGAATTACAATATATTTTGTCTCCTGCCTATATGGCTGGATTATTTGCAATAATACTGAGAGTGATTGAGGAAAGAATAATATTTAGGAATAAAAATCACTTTAATGAATTGTAATTATCTCATGGCTGTATGGCTAATTTTCAAATTTTTAAAAGCAGCCTAGTCTACTTGATTCTTATATTGGTATCTGAAAAAAGCATGCACTTTCTGGCAGTAGAAATTATTATTTTGAGCACATGGCAGCAGGAGAAAAGAAAAGGATAAACTTAGTAAAGTTAGTGTGAGTGTATAAGCTGAGTTTCTGCAATTAATGGAAATTATTCTGCAATTAATGGAAAGATAGCAAATGAAATTATGTTTAGTATGATTAAAAATATATTTTTGAACTATGTTATAATACAAATGGGATATGCACCAATTTCTGAAGTTCATTTATGATTAGAATATTTGTAAAAGGCATGTATGCAAATAATATTCCATATTTCTTACTTATGTCTTAAAATTGTATAAAATGTAACGTACCTCCAAAAACAAAATAACACCATGCAAACATGAAATAACATAGAGAGAAGCTTAGAATATAACTTTAAATTCTCTTTCTAAAAGATCAGAATATGGTAAAAAATTTTGTCATGTCTTTGAAGGGTCCTTATGAGTAATAACCGATGCAGAAAATAAAGCATCTGTTAAAATGTAGCATATTAGGAATTTTCTGTTTTCCTATGGAAGTTTTTCGAAGTTGTATTTCAAATAAAAATTAATTTTATAGAAGAACTTACAGCACCCCATCTTATTATGCATTCCTGACAGAATTGTTCACAATAACCTCAATGCTGACCATTTTACAGTTTAGTCTTGGCATTATTTTCTGTAGTAGTGCAAGAGAACTATTGAAATTTTTTTTGAATTTTAGAATCCCAATTAAGCTGGTTTATTTAGTTTTAAATTACATTGTCTTTTTATTCATAATGCTGTCAGTAGTACTTCAACTGGGATGCAATTACTTTTAAAGTTAATATCAGCAGCTATTATATAATATTGATTTAAAATCTGTTGAATACTCATGACCTCAGAGACAATTTATCATAAGGATGAATTAATCGTTTTAGATGTGCTTGATCTCATGAAGACAGTACAAATTTAGAAACTATATAAACAGGGCTAGGTAATTATTTTGAGTATTACTGGACTGTCATATCAGGATAGCTTCATCATAATTAGGCACATTAAGCAAGTGATGAAGTAATATAACAACAGACCAAGTAATTTTTTCCCCATTCTGGCATCAAATTGCTAAAAGTTCTAAAAATAACACACACCCCCCCACCACCTGATTTTAAAGCATTAAAATATAAGTTTCAAGTGTAAGTATGAAATCTGAAATTTTGACTATCCTCGCTTTTGACTATTTCTGTTTTTCTGTAGTTAACTCAATTCCTCTCGAATCTATCATTGTTCCACTACTGCATGGATTTCAGGGTTCTATTTGCACAGTTACTGTATAGTTTTTAAGGTCTTTGGATTTAAGTATCTCTGTTTTTTAATATCTTTTTAAGATCTCTAAAATTTTTCTACCTTTTTTTTTCTGACTTCTGTTAAGTTTTCTTAGATATTTAAGTACTTTATATAGAAAAAAAACTAAAGAGAGTATAAGAAGTAGCAAACCAAAACATCAAATTATTAGAAATTGAAATTCAAGTCCCTTGCTAGCCATTGGTCTGTGTAAGACAGGTTTTACATGCAACAGGTTTTGTGCAACAAAGTAAAGCCAAGGCAAGTGACCCTTGCATTCTAATAAATTTAGTCTTTCACAGCTTTTATTATACCAGTGAGAAATTCAGATCTCAGCTGTCTGACATGAGGACATATACCAGTGATTTCCACACATACAACTGAATATATAAATCTATTATATCTGGTTTTGATGAATGACAGGTCAGGGAAAGCACCAATTACGGTTTAACAAGGAGTAACTAACATACATATTTCTGCATAAAATACTGTATTTGGATGAATATGAGGTTGTAACACAGCTCAAGAGTATTCCTTTTCTGCATGGAATTATTTCCAAAGCACCTCTTCAGCTATAACCATGATTTAAACTAACATTATTCCTATTATATTGCCATTATCATTAAAGTCATTCAGAACTATGACCTGTATCAGTCAGAATGTCCTTCTGTCAGAAAAGGGAAACTGTTCCTCTCCATTCCATATTTCCAGCCCTCCAATGCTTGCAGTCCTAGTTTGAGTCAGAAATCAGATGCCATATTATATTGAGTATATAAAAATAGTCCAATCGTCATAATCAAAAGAAAAACATATGGGGAAAATCCAGAAATCTATAATATTTTCTCTTATCCTGTTGGCCTGTTGTCTATAGTCAACAGATGTCCCGATTTGAGTATAATCTAGCTCCAGAACTTTTTAATTCAAGTCTTACTCAAAGGTCAAAAAGCCACACAGAAAGCTTAGAGATTCTTTACTGTGTTTTATACCATCTCATTTTTTTTCATTGGTAAAATCTCAATGACCTCTCTGATAAATGGAGTGACAATGTGAGTGGTATTTTGTCAGATTTCTTGACTCTTATCCTGTTTAAATAAAATCATTGATAAAAAATGAGGTTTCTAGTGGCTTCACTGCTTTTCTCTTGCAATTAAGTGACTTTACCAGTGCAGATCTGAAGCTGAAGCCACTGATGGAAAAATATGACCAGATGAGAATTTATTTTACATTTTTATGTCCACAGATGACTGTGTAGAATAAAATTATTCCTAATTTTGTAAGAGTATTTCCTAACGTTCTTAGGACACAGAAAAAATATTTAATATTACCTATGGTTTTTGAAAAAATGATTTGAAAACACTGCACAACAATGCACATTTATTTTCTTGAATAAGGTCAAGCTTGATTGAAAGCTGGGCAGCACCTCCAGTATCCCTTTTTTATCTGCTAAAAGTTTAAAATTAACTTCCATAAACAAACAGATTTTTCTTAGTCCAATGGGACATGATAGAAAATGGATCTTCAATTCAGAGCCAGCATATTGTGATTAAAGGTCCCAGTGAGCTTCATAGTTCTTTTTCCATAGCACAAACTGGACTCTGCTCTGTTTATGGCTCCTGGGAGAACAATACTGTAGTATAATTTTCACATGTGAATGTCGCACTATTTCTACCTTGCATAAATCATTCTTTGAAGAAATTTTACAAGGCTCTATTGGAAGCAAAAGCTGTGCAAGATATACACAATATGGGTAGGAAACATATTCAGATGTGACTCAAAATCATGTGGCTCCAAACCAAGCAGAAAATATGGTGGAAGAGGCCAGAAATAAAGGCTAAGGGCCAAGACAGTTCAGAAACACGATGAAGATATGGAAATAATTTCTTAAAGTATAACAATATGTTATGTTCAAATGTTTAACCTTTTCCTATTATTTTTGTGTGTTTCAGCATGCACATAATTAGAAAATTTCTGAAAGTTATGACACTGCACCTTTCAGGAAGGATCAAAGAATGCACTATTTTTTTCCCTTGTAGCAGTAAAATGGCATCTGTGGAACTTGTAGTCCAGATCAAGAAGCAACTAAAATCTCTCATAACTGGGAAAATCTAAGAAAGACAACTTGTATTTTGAATTAAATGCACTCCCTAATAAAACCCAAAGCAGCTGAGCTTGAAGTAAATGTTAGTTCAACTGAGATAGTACAAGCAGAAAAATCTCTGGACAGTTGCAAAAGCCATCAAAATTATTGGGCTGTCCTTTGCAGCTGCTGTAAAGTCTCAGCATGCCTACTTTTTTGTTTCTATGTTTGGTTGCTGGTTGCTATGTACGGACTGTACCATTCTACTTAATAGAGTTCTACTTCATAGTAGATTTCTGAGTTATTATGGTTGTATGTACAGGAAATATATATGTATGTATATATGTATGTTTGTGTGTATGTATGTATGTATGTATGTATGTATGTATGTATGTATGTGGGTCTTAACATTCATATTTTATTTTGTATGTTCCTTCTACCCAGGCCTTCTTTTATAAGGTTTCTGCATATGCACTCATAAATGAGATGTCAAGACATCCTATTTCTGTCTAACAGAAAATTATCTAGTGATGTGATCTCCACAATCTATCCTACACTGGATGACTGGAGTTTTGAGAGACTTGGTCCTACCACTGTGTCCTACCCCTGAACGTCAAAGTATTTAAATGGTGTGAAGTGAGGCGCCAAAAGTAAAATATGAACTGTCATCTGTCACTGCAACTCATCCGTGTACATCCATAAATTACTGTTATGGTCAGTTTATCAAATATAGTCTCTTCCAGTGTAAGAGACACATGGGCTATCAAGAAAAGCTTATAAGATAAAATGTAGAACTCAGATTTTTTTCCTAAACAAAAATGAGGGATTTGTCAATCAACATTGCATTTATTGTTTATCTTTCTTAAAATAACTTTCTAGTTATACAGTAATGCTGAGTTGTAGTAAAACTAATTTAAAACCATAGGTTTTCATAAAAGCAAGACTAAATGGAAAGGAACAGGTGATTTTGAAATATGGTAATGACATGGTAAGAAAGTGCATCTCTAAAGTGAACTTTCAGTAACTCCATTGTCAGATTTGCTTTTTCATCTTGTCTTTCTTTATTCTCCTTTCTTTATTCTCTTTATTCTCCTTTCTTTATTTCTAACATGACTGGTACTTTGCAGTCTTGGATCAAGGAGTTTGTTTTGGAGGAAATAAGTCAGGCCCTTTTGGGAGGTTTTTTTTGCAAAAGTTTCAGGAACTCTTTTGCAATATTCATAGCAGCCATCTATAAAGGAAATATTTTTGGTCAGTGTGTCTCCGTGTCTTGTGTTAGAGTTTCAAATTATCAGGACTGAGCGAAGCAGGACTTTGACAAAAATACTGATGGTAGAAGCTAGTCTTCGTGTATTTCTATTCTATCATCTTCAATGAATTTAAAGTTTTAAAAACAGGATGGATATGGGTTTTGTTTTCCTTTCTCTTTTTTTCTTTTTTCACAGCCTTGATTTTAATTTGTCTTACAGACTCATAGGGGAGGTCTGGAGTGATCAAAGTAGTGAACTATTGACCTTAATGGAAATAAAAAACAAGAAAATCCCTGTTCCCTTCAGACAATGTTTATCATTAGGTATCTATTTAGAGAGCCAAAAAAAAGAGTAAAGTGTAATACAGTTCCTGGAGCATCTTTGGTTTAATGGAGCTCAGATACTCAGTTGCCAGGAAACTTGAGAGTAAGAATGATGACTACCACTTAAAAGGTCTCATTTTGAACAGCATTTACAGAACCTGATTGTGACCATGATGCAGTGGATGCAAGTATGAAATTCTCACTTCACCAAATTTTATGGTTGTGGAAAGCAACATAGTCAAACACATTTTCAACAATTATGTGTGCATATAAAACCTCAGAGATTAATTTGGACTTCTGTTTTTACTTCTTAGGCAAACTTACTCAGAATGACAAAAGTCTATTTGTACACTTCCCTGTTTTTCCAATTAAAATAGGAAGTTTTAGGGGAATTAGTACTATTGAGAAAACTATGTTTTTTTTATTTTTTAAAATCCCTGCAGTATAAGAGTGAAACTATCATATAAATGTTTTAGGTTTATTTCCCTTCCCTTCCCTTCCCTTCCCTTCCCTTCCCTTCCCTTCCCTTCCCTTCCCTTCCCTTCCCTTCCCTTCCCTTCCCTTCCCTTCCCTTCCCTTCCCTTCCCTTCCCTTCCCTTCCCTTCCCTTCCCTTCCCTTCCCTTCCCTTCCTTCCCTTTCCTTCCCTTCCCTTCCCTTCCCTTCCCTTCCCTTCCCTTCCCTTCCCTCCCCTCCCCTCCCCTCCCCTCCCCTCCCCTCCCCTCCCCTCCCCTCCCCTCCCCTCCCCTCCCCTCCCCTCCCCTCCCCTCCTTTTTTTATTTTATTTTAACAGTCCACCTACTCCCAGTGAGGGAGAGATTTTCTGGTTCTGTGTAAAGTTGCATCCTTCAGTTGGTAGTACCAGCAGAAAGGATTTTGTGTATAAGAACTTGAATGACATGGCAAAAATTGTATTACAAGTGGGTTTTTTCCAGGATTTCTTCTTTCTTAAATGAATCCTGTCAGTTGGAAATTGCTATTTTCCTGTCTGAAAATCAGAAAGATCCTTTCATAGGATTATGGTTTTCCTGCATACCACCTGTATGACATTGAATGATAAATATTTTGCCTAATTCAATCTAATTATTAGGTGCAATTAATTGAACCTTGTCTCTTCAGATATCCCTGGTTAAAGGTCCATCCCTTTACAAAGGTCTATGATTCTTGAAGACACTTTCAACTTGAATGGCTAAAGCTGGATTTGCTTTTTATCCTCATAGACCGTAGGCAGGAGGTCCACAAACAAATTTTATTATTTCTGGTTGTTGGGAGCTATCCATTGAAATGAATGATTCATAAATTTTCTGCAGGAGGTCTTTACTCTAGGTTGAATAGATTCAAGAATAAACTATAAAGACAGGCAAGAAGTATGAAGAAACAAGGCAGAATGCAAGTATTTTAAATTTTCCTTCTTCCTATTTTTTTTTAAGTTCTAATGATTAAGGTCTAATGCTTTTATAATATTTATTTTTATAGTCTGCAACAGCAACTTACACTGAAACCTGTTTTATTTTGTGCATACTATCCTTTTTTTACAATATCTGGTTTTGAGAAGAAAGTCTCCCAACATTCATGTCTGCCTCAGTCCTAGTGAGTGTTTCATCCAAACCAAATTTGAGAACAGAAACAGACTTTATCTTTCTTTGTTGTTATTTTGGAAGAAACGCTCTATTTTTATAAACCTGGTTATACTTATCTAATGTGAGGTGTCCTAATAAGGAAATTAAAAAAACTCAATAAATAGGTAAATAAAGAAATAGAAAAGATAATCAGTTTAAGAAAAGTGTGCACTTTTTCACACATACTCAGATTTAAACAGCTATTTCCCTCCTGATTGCAAATCTATTAAACTTGCTGTTTGACTTCTTCTGTTAGTTTCAAATGTCTAAAAAATCATCTGTTCACTGCATGGACTAAGGTTAGAGACCTTTATGCTTCTGCTTTATGCTCAAGACCATGACACTTTCATACCTACACAAAAGAAATCTTGGCTATATGTGATACGTACTTGGCATAGACTTTAGATTGCTCATAGTTTTCCTTCTAAAAGGATATTAAATGATAGAGCTGAAGTTCTAATAACTGTGTAGTGCAATCATAAAAAATAGCTAACAAATTTTGAAAATATTAATTTAATAAGGTTTAAAGTATGTTGTCATTATAAAAAGTACATTGTGAACGTAAGTAATGTGTAATGTGATCTAAACGACTGCCTGGCAGTTTTCGGCTTGATAGTTTTGATAGTTCGGAGCTAGTTCTGACCTAATTGGGGCAGAGCTAATAAATTGTGGTTACACTGCATAAAAGGGATGTCAGCTTTTCATGCTGTTGGGGAGGGTGTGAAAGTTTTTGAATTTTTCAAAATGGATCCAGTTTTCTCTTTTCTACCTTTTTTTTACTTTGTTAATAAAGTTCCTCTGTTGTATCGTTTAAAACAGTTAATAGATGACTGCTGACTTCTGACTTTATAGGACTGTGGGAAAGTTTGAAGTAAAGCTGATCTGGATACCATCTAAGTAGATTTACCCTGCTGCTGAAATTGAGGCAGAAATGGGAAAATAGATGTGCCTTTAAAACTGGAAGAGATGGGGTGGGAAGAATACTTCTAGTATATCTTCTGGGATGTCATTTGACCCTTACTGGATGAAATTCTTAACTAGCTGTCATTAAAAAAGTGTGGCCAAGACGTAAAGGTAGGAAACAGCAGGGTTTTAGTCTATAAGGACAGAGATCTTCAACTGAATCATGTCAATTTTAAGTTTAATTTTATGATCTTTATTGGTGTATTTAATTCTACACGTAAAGGTCTGTGAAGTTGTTTTCAGTAATAGCAGGTCCTAAGGTATTTGGAATTTATATATTGATCCAGTTTTTCCTTCTGCTGTTTTGAGTTAATGAAAGTTTTTCATTTTATCCTTATGAAATGCATATACACAAGAAACATGGAAAATATTTAATCTGACTCAGTTTATATATATTTTTTTTCTAGAAGTGTGAATTTAATTTCCTCCTTTATATTGTAATTCCATGATCTGTTCTACCTAACAATCTTTCTGGGGTGTTTTGACGATTTAGGAGTTAATGTTTCAATATTGCTTTCAAAATGCAAATAGCACATAAGGTTTTATTCACACTAATAAATGTATAACTGTGATGTATCATTTTCTGACAGAGCAGTGTAAGTGATATGATGTCAAGTTTATGTTTGACCTTGAAGACACTCAGTGATACTTCTGCAGCTTTTCTACGATGGATAAAACTGTCTATTATCTGCAACTTTATTATCTAGCCAAACTGTATGTGGCTGTATTCTCTCCCTATTATGACTTCTATTCAAGCCTCCAACAATTAGTTTATTCAATTGAGATGCTATCTATTTTTTATTCAACTTAATAAGACTAACACTATGTACAATAATTTTATTTCGTTTTTTAGACATATACCTTCTCAAGCCAAATTCTAAACTTTGACAAGTAATGAAGACAAACAACAACAAAACAATTAGATTATTTTGCTTATAAATTTCCAGAATATCCTGTGTATTTTGTTTTCACTTTTTGGGAAAAAGAAAATTGTAGCTGATATCTATTTCATTAGAAGGAGGTATAAAAGATTCTAAATATAGAAACTGATGGTTGTGGTACTATAAGAAATCTATATTGAATAACTGCAAACACAACAGCAGAAGTCTTAGAGGTGTTTTTAATTGTTAGCTTTAACTATTGTCAATCATAGATATTTTGAGTTGTTTAAAAAGTAGTTTCCATAAGCTATGCATGAAATTCTCTGTCGTCAATATATAAGTTACTTAGACTGAGAACAGAAACAGGACTTACTAGGTATGGGCTGTCTTTTTTATAACCATTTTTCCTTTGTGAAATGAAATACCACTTTTCAGTGATGACCTATCCTTGTAATATTCCAGCCTCTCACACTGGCCACAGCTATGACACAAACAGAACATGATAGTACTTTGTGCTCCTGAAAACGTGGAGATGCTGTGGCTGCTTTTGCTGTCTTGTTGCTGATGTCAGTGACTGAAAAAAAAAAAAAAAAAAAAAAACAGAGGAAAGAAAGGGTGAAAAAAGAAAAAAGAAAGGAATTACAGACTTAAACGTCTGTAATTTGAATGACATTGCATTTACTATAAGCCTTGTTCTCTCCTCCTTTTTTTGCTAATAAAAAGCAGAAGTGTTTTTTTTTTTTTTTTTAAATCACTCTCACCTCTCCTGAAGGCAGTTAAATCATCACTGCCTTATTCCTGAATCTAACCTCATGTTTCCCTTTGATCATAATCACATCACCATCATCTCTCAGCAATGTGTGCACGTTTTTCATATTGGATAACCCAGATAAGTAAATTTTATGTTCTCTTCAATCGATGGATAATCAGGGAAAGGACATAGGATTTTCAAAGTCATCCAAGAAGGAAAGGGCTAAAGGATCATCAATTCCACTGAGATAAGACAACTTGACTCCTTCAGATTCTTGGAAAATCAGGAATAGAATAAATGATTCTGCACTAAGTCTCAGGAAAAAAAAAATCTTGTTGAGGAGAAAAAATTTGCAGTCCCAAGTCCTTTTGCATGATGCTGCCTTTGTAACAGACACCAAAATGAATATGTACAAACAGACTTCACAAAACATTAGGTCGAGAAACAGATATATCTCATTTTATCTTCTTATCAGCACTCATTTGGGTATTACATATCTGTCAGATGATATGACCTGTGAGCTCTCTAGACACACTCTTGCTTCACTTTTGATGTATTAAATCAAACATGAATACTCTGTCGACTTTTCATTTGCTATGCTCATTTCTAATATTACTCACATGTCTTCATATAATTCATGGATTCATTTTCATAATTAAGTTGTATTTTTTTTCAAGGAAAAAATTATACATTAGTGTGAGATTAAGAAAAATTTGATTTTCTTCCTTAATTAACTATTTTGATGGAGGAATTTGGTGTAGCACAAAAAGATAAGATGTATGTAACAGTTTAAATATATCCATTGAAGTTGATCACATTACTATAGGATTGAATTAATGAGGGAATAAATCAGTGAAATAATGCATAATCAAAATGAATATTTAAGATCCCAACCCAGTGTGATAAAATACAAGTCTAAATAGAACATGCATTTCTTTGAAGTAGAATAAATTCATCTTTCTAACTGGTGTGCACACTTGGAGGGATATTCTTTTCCATCACAGGACAATTTCTTATGCTAAATTTCATCCTGAATGGAACCACAAGATGTGCAGAAGGAGAAAAATCAAATATTAGTTTTAAAATGTGCTTTTCAGTGGTAGGATGATATATGTAAATTTATATATTACAGCTACTGAAACTATTCACGGTGTTTAATGTAGCTGACAACCTTCCTGTAATGAAACTCATAATTTTTTTCAAGATATATGGCAATTGGTCTAAAAATGCTAAGCAGCAAAACAATTATTGACATTTTTTCTCTCAACTGAAATAATGAGAATTATAATCTGAAGTTAGAATGAAGCCTTTTTATGTTCGCTGTATGATGAGAATAAAACAATTATTGCCGTGGAAAATTGCCATCTTTTAATAAATCTTTCGCTAAAAATTAATTCATCTATAACATCTCATGTTTGATGTCCTGTGTGGACAGGCCCAGTCGAGCTGAATGAGATGTGGTGATGTGAATTGCAGTGTGAGAATTCTGTGTGACCTCCTCCCCCCTGGTGGAGGAAGTGAAGAGTCGCTTTTTCAGCCGACAAGGCAAGGGAACAATATCGGTGACACCAACAGAGAGAACGTGTCTCGAGCCTCTTTGTGCCCTTTGCACCTGTAAGAGTCCGTGCACAGGCTTCTGACAAATTAACTCATTTGCCTGGAAAGAAGAAGCACTGCACGATACTGCAGTATTATTTTTCAGATGTGTTAGTCAAAGCACATTTTGGAGGTAAACTCACTACTGCATCCAGAAGTAATCTGTGCACATGCCAAGAGCTGGAGACAGGGGATGGCAGCCACATCAGAAGAAACAGGCAGTATATTGGCAGAAAGATCTGCAGTGCTGATAGCACAGCAGGTGCCCTAGCAGTTACAGGCAGCACTTTTTGTTAGAGGTGAAGGAGCAGTTCCTACTCCTTTCTCTGTTCAACTTTGATGTTGTCAGTGTTAAGGAATTTCTTCCATTTCCATCCCTTTAGAACTTTGCTAATAACTTTTTTATGGGTAGGTTACACTAATATAACTTACTATACCGTTTTTAATGACACTTCTTTAAAAAATAGGTATCTGTAATCTAAGCAGCTTTCCCTGAGAGTAACAAAACTCATCTTACTTCAAACCTTTGTTATTTAAGAGGAAAAATGAAAGGTGAAATCAACAAAACAAATTGTTCTTTTGAGTGAGTGACTCAACAAAGGAGTTCACCTTTGAGAGTTTTTGAGTCTTTTGACTTATTTCAACTTCCTGAACACCTGCAGAATATCTCACCTACTATGCAAGGACTTCCAGCCTAGGGACACACAGTATAGTGAAACTGTGGAACAGTTCTTCACAAATGGTACAAAGCAAAAGTCAATGTAATTTAAGCACATTTTTTAATGGTATCTACAAAGTCTCTAAGGTCATCTGGATGATCTGATATAGCTGGTAGATATGGATGTAGTTCTAGGGGGGTGTACAAAGCTTAAGATTTAGTCTGTTGACTTTCCTCTCCACAAAAGTCACTTAAAATGAGCAAGATGAAAAACAGGAGTGGGGGTGAGTAAATCAGGAGTTCATAGTAAATCCTGCTCCTCTACAGCACCTCCTGCTCAAGGTTCAGAAAAACCTGCATTGTCAGAAAAGCTTATAATGGATTATAACTAGACCTTTTCTTGCCTAATAGCTGGAAACTGGAAATATCTACTTCACAGTAGGTAACCAATCTGTAAGAAAACCAATAAAAAGGAGCTTGCCTCCTGAGTTTGTTTGGCATACATGGGAGAGAGGGATGGGGAATCACTACCTCCTGCTGATGTGTTATACAATGCTGAACAGGGACCAGTGCTGTGAGGAGGTGTTCACCTTTTCAGGGCTATCTGAAGGTTATCTTTTTCATTCTTTTGCTTTTGCTCTTAATTTTTTTTTTAATTTTATTTTTTTTAGATTTATTTTTAGTTGTGTCCTTGTAATACTTGCAGTACTTGACTGTGTACTGCAGCAGCAGGGCCTTTTTCCCAAACAATGTTATTTCCTGAATCCTCTCACAGTCATGGGAAGTAGAAAACACAAACTTAAGTTGGAAAAGCATAAAGAATAAAGAATACCATGAGCCCTGAGGGTTGTAGAATTCTTAATGGTAATATTACCATTATCCTACATGCCTGTAAACTATGCCAACTTCAGGAGTGACTGCATCTTTTATGCAGTTTCTGTTTTCAAGAATTTTTGGCCTAGGAATGACAGGAGTGCTTAAAGCCAAAATGGCAGCATTTTGAGTAGTAAGAGTAGAGAATTGGTAATAGAAAGGAGCCATTTTCAGATCTTCCATGTCTCCTTTACCTGTGGTTTCATAATACCTCCTGGAAATAACCTAGGCAAATAAAATACCTATCTATAAAGTGCCCCTTCTGTGTGCCCCTTTCTGCTAGGTTTTTTGAAAAAAAAAAAAAAAAAAAAAAAAAAAAAAAAAAAAAAAAAAAAAAAAAAAAAAAAAAAAAAAAAAAACCAAAAAACAACCCGAACACTGTCTTTGAGATACAGTCCTTTTAATGCTGCTGAAATTATTTTTTTCTTCTGTATTCCTATTATGATATCTGTCTGACCAAGAGATGTCAAGCTCAGATGGACAGTGAATCAAAAATGTGAAAGCTGGTAGATCTGGCAATCTCATTTAGCAACATTCACTGCTCTTAAGCTACTCTTTTTCCTGAGAGTTTTCCTGACTTCTCCTGGGTTTGGCTACCCAAATCCCACTATAGACTTGTGTTTAATGTGCAGAATATAATCTCCAGTATGGTCATAAACATAAGTGCCAGTAATCAGGGCAAGGTCACTTGTACATTCCTTACAGAGATGTTTCTAGATGATGATCCAAGAGCAATGAGGAAACTCTTTCTGGATTTGTGTGGCCACAAAATGCTCTGAATATGGACCCTCTACACTGATGTGCTTCTTTTCACATTCAGGTTAAATATTTTCCACATTATCTGGGATCTGCTGTGGATTATCTACATCTGTTTAAATACAACAGCCTTCTGACTGTTGTTGGAGGGTTCATGGCAAACACAGACACATCTCTCTGTTGAATTCCTATTCATTTGCTAAGTCAAAATTTGTTCTTCACACAGGCAAGCTTAGATAACTTAGAAACCATTTTATCTCTGTATAACTCCTTGATAGCTGCAATCAGTGGGGTCCTTTTAGTGACTTTTGTTTTCCAGGGTCTAGTCCTCTGGTTCTCTGAAAGAGTTGTGATTGGGGAGATGGGATGTGTTAGCTTCGCTGAAAGGCTGCAAAATGTCAGGGGGGGAAAGTGAAAATACTTGAGGGTGTAGTGTAAATCAAAATTGGGGTTGGCGCTTGAAACTTTTTGCAAGAAGTTTCTTTACATTCGGTCCTGGTACACTACAGTCAAAAGGAACGACAAATGTATATTCAATATGTGTGTGCAATATTTCTGCGTAGGACACAAAGGGGACAGCTAAGTGCACGTGAAATGTGAGTCCTGAAATAATGCTGTAGCACTGTAGCAGCTACATAATGAATTGTTTGCAGAGAGGTTATCTGGTTTCCTGCTTACTTAAACAGTCATGAAAAATAAACAAACAAACCATTTAAAGTGTCTTTTTAAAGGCTCTTTTGGTTTCAATTACTTTTATGCACAGGAAAGATGATGGACTGACTGCCCTTAAATGCTAAATACTTTAATCACTGTACTTGCAGCTAAGAACTATCTTCAGTTCATAACCCTTTCAATGAGCCTGTATTATACCCTTGGATTAATATATTTAAGTATTTAATATAGTAACTTATTTATTAATTTATTTATCTATTTATTTTGGTGATCTTAACTAGCCTTAACAAGTACTGACAAAAATCTTCTTTAGGATGGAATATTCTAGCAATATTGTAAGCTTTACTTGTGATGGGTGTATAGCATTTTTTCCCTTGCAATTAATAGCTACATTGTACATTTCAGCTCAGGTTTCTCTGAGATGTTACTTTTATTAGGTGCGCGGGTTTTACCTGGTCTTAAAATTTGCAATATAATCTTCAGTGCATTACAGATGTTTGCATTATAAGACAATAAAACCAGGACAAGATTGAAAGAGAGCTGAAGTATTCCAGCATTCTAGGTAGTTTTCTAGAGCTGTTCACAGGAGTGTGTTTGAGTGCTGATAAGGCACTAACTATATTAAAAAGACACGGGCAGAGGATAAGTATTGTTTTTCCTTTTCAGTCACTAAAGGATGATTCCTCCATGCATTAACCAAAAATGCAAAACCAAGGAACATTTTATACATATTAAAGTTTTCAAGATGTACATCTTAAGAGAGTTAATTTTTTTCTTTAAAGATAAATGAAATACATCTGGTATTTTAACTTCTCTTTATTGTTTCTAAACTCATTAGAGACTGATTGCTTAGAAATCACAGCTGTTTGATGAGGTCAATAGCAGCTGAAAAACCTATACAGGCGAATTTAATGCCTTATAATTGGTAAGGCAATTTGGAGTGTGAACTCCTTAACATTTAGACAGATACAATATTTGTAGAGAAAAAAAAATTTACACTGAATAGATAAAGTTGAGAGCCATGTCCTTTACCTTGGTGGTCCTTTTTCCTGCTTGACCTTTATTATGTGTCTTATTTGTTTTAATGGATCCTATGACCTTGGAGGGGATTGAGGTGTTCCTCATCACCCAACCTCACTAAAAAAATAAAGTACCACTTGAAATAAACCCTGCTATTTAAACTATATGCCTTTTTTTTTTTTTTTTTTTTTTTTTTTTTTTTAAATGAGGTCGTCACCTCTATGGTACATCTGGCCTCTTATTTTCCTGGCACTTTTACTTCTAACCTCAAATTGCTGTGCCAGTGCCAAAGGAGTAGAGGCACTAGAAAATGGTATTTTCATTGTCAGCAAGTGAAAATATATTTGTACACTACTATGATCTGAGAAAGACTGTATGATAAAGTTTATATCATAAGTTATTCAACATTATTCCTAAAATGGCAAAGGCCAAATTTGCAGGGAAAAAACCCCAATATTCCTAGATACATAAAGTATAATTTTTATTGTATATAATGTGTACGTCATTAACCATAACAGATAAAAATGTTTCATTTCAGACATATTAATCAGAATAGTTTAAGCATTGTTCTGGTAAAGAATATTTAAAGCACATGTAATGTGCCTGTAACAACTCTGCAGACTCTGATTCACTCTAGACTGACTAGCACATAGAATGTAAAGGTAGACTTAGAGATAGATTTTCTGCAAGGATTGGATAAGTAATGCAGGTGAGTCTACACTAATGGGCCTTTATATGAGAACTTCAATATCTGTATATAACAGGAAAGAAATAAAACATTTTTTCACAGTTAGTTAAACCTAAATGAGTACAAAAACAGTCTGCAGAAAACTAGGACGATTGTAATCTAACTATATCTAAAATTAGTTTTATTCACATATTGCACCTTCATCTTATGATTTTAGCATGAAAGCTGAAATGTTATGCCCTATTATGTTAGTTAGGCAAATAGTTAACACATTCTATATTGAAATATCAGCTGTTACACTGATGGCATCCTATGGTACATGGTACATTGTGCAATGAAAACATCACAGAAGAGTAGTTTTGCAAGTATTTGTGGGACTATGAAGAGCAGCTTGTATTTCACAGCCCAGACTTATCCAGTATCCCGGACAGGATTTTTCTTTTCTCTTCAGACGTGCCCCTCCTTCCCCCTCCCCCTTTTCCCTTTTTTCCCCCTTTTCAATCCTGGGTCTCTCTCACAGTTACTGTGTACTGTTGAATCCAATCCGCAGGCGAGGGGAATTTCAGTCCAGCTTTTTCAGGGAGCCGCGGATACACACAAAGTTGGCTGATGTGCCATTCAGCATCCCAGCAGCTCTCTCTCTTCACACTCGCAATGGCAAAGCTTTGTGGGGATGCTCTGCTGCATGCTCTGAACTAAAACCGTCTGGGGGAACTTAGCGGGTTCTGGACAGCCTTTTAAAGGTAAGGATGCGAAAATAGGCGTGCTGGAGAAGGAATCTGCCGGTGGAGAGCGTGGTGTGTTAGTGCTGTGCAGGCTGCATCCTTAAGTCTCCTGTTCTGATGCAGGAGTCTGCGAGCAGTAGGTGGGAGGGGATGCTTTTGTACTTGAAATAAGAAGCCTCAGATTAAGTGTTATCACAGTGAGTACTTTGGAGCTTGTGACAAACGGTGCGGTGATCAAAGCTTTCTGAAAATACCTCTGTCAATTATTTATCCGCTCCCAAGTTAAACCTAACTGTATTAAAAACAGCAGTAGAGGCCAGCAGCCCAAAGCTGCAAGGTGCTTTGAACATCTCTTCTCTTGCTGCTTTTTGAAGTCCCCTTATTGCAGTCAGTTTGGTTGAATACTCTTGAGAGAGCATTTCATGCACACTTATCTCTATTGGAGCCCTTTCTTTTTCTATAATCCACCAAGGAACAGTATGTTTTAACAATAAAAGGCCATTTTTAATGCTTAAATCTCATACTGTGCTTAAATATCTTTTGAAAGACTACTTTTAGAGCCATATAGATGTCTGTGCATTTAGGCTATCATTCATTTTCAGTCATATGTTGTAATAGCTAAGGACTTCACTAAAATGTATTTTAAAATTTAATTTCACTTGTAAAGCAATTGAGGCTTTCTGCTTAAAATAACCTGTATTAGTAATGTTTTTACTTTTGGGTGGTCTGCTTCATCCCTTCATGTATCTGGCTGTTTTAGGTTAATGTTATATCAAATGTCAAAATAGCATGAGAAAATTCGAGTATTGATGCTCATAGACTAATCAGGGGTTTACTACTTTGATCATAAAGTGGCTTTTTTTGGTAGTATTTTCCGAGTGTTTTCAGCATTTTTTAATCTCAAAATAGAACATGAAGTGCATAGTGTTTTTCAAGTTTATCCAGGTAGTGTTTTAACAAACAGTACCCCTGCTACTGTAGATTTCTAGTGGTATGCATATTAGCCAATTGTTTGTGGCAGCATGCATTACTTCTTAAAAAGTTTCCACCTGACGATAACTCTGAAAACCTTCTTTAGGAAAAAAGTATAGAATGCTTGTTTTCCCCAATCTTTAAACATTTCTTTTCTAGTAAACTTCTTTTGAAATTTAGTGTGTAATTTTTGTCTTCTTAGAACTGCATGCTTTACCCCAGGCTGTTGTGGTTTTTTTCTGCTGTTTCTTGTGGAAGTGTCTGACAGTCACTCCTATGTGTTTTCCAGTTTGAGTCTAGAGTAAGTTAAACCCCAAGATGATATCAGATGAATTTTTCATTTTAAATAAGATGTTCCAGGTAATAACATGAAGCAGAAAGTATGATTTTTTGCATACCACTGTTAGCATAGTTCAGAGAAAGTATAAAAAGAGATTATATATTTTAATAATTAAATGACTTATGGAATTGCAGATTGATATTTTCAATGGTTTTTCATTACAGTTTCTGCCATTGAGGCAATGTGAAGGCTTTGAGAAAGATGGAGTGCTGTAATTACCAGGTGCACATGTTCATTAATCCTTCCTAGCTAGAAAAAGCTTCGAGTTCTTTTCCAGTGGCATATTCGTAAAGCTATAAATATCTAAATTGTGTCAGCCAAGAAGTCACACAGAATGGAGGCTCTTTTTGAGTTCAATTTCATGCACTGTTGCTTTGGACTTGTGAGGGAGTGCTTTGCATTCTTCATGATGGATATTTGTCCTCTTCCTTATAAAAGTTTAGAAAACAAACAGTTAGGTCATAGATTATTTAGTCTCATGTATAAGTGTATAAAGTAAGACAAGTATTCCTGAGTATAAAAATATGTAAAAAATTGCTTTCTTAAGTGAAGACAAAACAGAAGAGTTGCTAAAATAATTTTAAATCTTAAACATAACATTTTAGTAAACAAATTAAGAAAGCTAGAGTTTAGAGTTAGGAAAAAGGATGTTAGAGGAACATCTACAGTACTGTGCATTGTTTTTTTCCTTTTTTATATACTGGCAGGTTAAATAGCATGATGATGGAATACTGCAGTTTTATTCTCTGACTTCCTTTTAAATACTCTGACATAATTGTTAGTCTTTAACTTTATATGAACAGAAAGCTTAGTAAATCCATTTGTATCTCTGTCTATTTCCTTGTGGATGTCTATACATAATCATTTAGGTATTGTATTTAATTACAGAGCATTAAAGGTAATTTTCATCAGATGTTATTTTTGATAGATATTTGAAGCATGCAATGGCATCTTTAAAATGTCTATATATAATTTCTCTATGAACATTCATGTATGTGTGTGCACCTTTTAAAAATATTATTGTTAGCATTTACTGGAACTGCACTGAGATGTTGATTTTACAGTCAACTCCCTGTTTCCAACCTGCCATTTGACATATAGGACTGCTTCAGGACTACACATTAATTTGTTTGAAAAACACTAAACTGCCTATTTCCTTCAGTCACAACTGTCAGTAATTTTAGACTCTCCTAGAAGCTCAGCATTAAGGTCTTTTTTGGCTGTGAAATTATTTAAGGTTTTTTCTTTTCTTAAAATGAGCTGAGAAAATCTCAGATAACAGAGCCTGAGAAGAGGTCTTACCTTGCTTGCATGTGAAAATGGGAGTTGCTATCAAAAATAAGCTTGAAAGAAGGTACAGATGTTGCCTGTAGATAGTGCACTTCATTCACATTAGCAGCCTTCATGAATTGCTGAGGAGACCCAGTGCTTTGCTTCCCTCCTGTCCTACAAAAGCCGGTAAAGAGCGAGTGGGTTTTTTTTATTATTTTTATTTTTATTTTCCTCAAATAAGTAAAGCCTCCGGTGCTGTATGTGTGCATTATTTAGAGCAGAATGCTTGCCGGGGTGAGATGGAGGAGGGCTGTGTGCCGGGCTGGGCTCACAGGGTGTGACATGTCCCTCCTTCCCCCGGAGCTGTCCAGCAGCTGCTGCCTGCCCTCAGCCCCTCGCCTCTCAGCTTTGGACAAATGTGAAATAATCACGTCTCAGGATCTTTCCTTCCAGGGAGCTGTGAGTTAGATGGGAAATAGATCACCTGGTGTGGATCACAGGCAACTTCCTGAATGGTCTGTGGGATTTGGGGAATGGCTTCAGATCACCCTGTCAGACAGTGTCTCAGTGCATCTTCTTGACACGTGGTATTTGGGCACAGCCACAGTGATGTGGGTTTAGCCTAACATTCTTATGTTATATATCATCATTTTTAATGAAGATATTGTATTGGCCTGACATGGCAAGGTTTTGGTATCACAAGGGTCCAGGAGGGACTCCTGTGACAAGGTGCCAGAAGCTTGTCCCATGTCCAGTTGAGCCAATGGATGGACCCACCACTGGCCAGGACCAAGCCCATCAGGGACAGTGGTTGCACCTCCAGGATAATATATTTAAGAAGTAGGAGAGGGGGGGGAAAGTGCTGTGCAACAGCAGCTGGCAGAGAGAGGTTAGAATGTGAGATAAACAACTCTACAGACACCAGGGTCAGTGAAGAAGGATGGGGAGGAGGTGCTCCAGGCATCAGAGCAGAGATTCCTCTGCAACCCATGGTAGAGACCATGGTGAGCCAGCTGTGCTCCTGCTTCCCATGGTAAAAAATTAAGCTAATTTCCCCAACTCGAGTTTGTTTTGCCCATAACAATTAACTTGTGAGTGATCTCTCCCCATCCTTATCTCAACCCATGAGATTTTGATTAAATTTATCTCACCTTCCCCATTAAAGAGGTAAGAGATGGAGTGACTTTGTTTGGCACCTGGCTTCCAGTATTTATCAATATACTTTTATTTCTTGCATAGTAACTTTTTTTAATTGTTGTACTGATTATTGAAAGAATATCATATCAACAGTCTCTTAGTCTACTTCCTTTTGGTAAGGTTTAAAAAAAATATAGCTTAGAAACTATTTGATTATTTCCTCCTGTTAAGAACAGCCTGTGGCTAGACTAAAACCACATTTAGGCATAACTTTTTTCAGGTTCATCTGTTCTAACAATTTGCAGGGAGCTTCCCTTCCCTTCCCTTCCCTTCCCTTCCCTTCCCTTCCCTTCCCTTCCCTTCCCTTCCCTTCCCTTCCCTTCCCTTCCCTTCCCTTCCCTTCCCTTCCCTTCCCTTCCCTTCCCTTCCCTTCCCTTCCCTTCCCTTCCCTTCCCTTCCCTTCCCTTCCCTTCCCTTCCCTTCCCTTCCCTTCCCTTCCCTTCCCTTCCCTTCCCTTCCCTTCCCTTCCCTTCCCTTCCCTTCCCTTCCCTTCCCTTCCCTTCCCTTCCCTTCCCTTCCCTTCCCTGCTGCTCTCATTCTGTTCATACTCCAGCCTGTGTTGTTACCAGGGGTTGCTGCTATCTTCATCTCATTCTTTTCTTTCTTGATGTTTTCTCTGTTTTCTTCTCTGCCTTTGGTTTTGGCCACTGGAGGTGACTGGCTAGATGTCTTCTTAAAGTCTTGGTTCATCAGAAAACACCTAAGACATTACTGTTACATCCAGCATGCATTTAAGGAAGATTAATGATGTTTTACTGAAAATATATTCTGTCTTGGATACATTTTATTGATTTATTTTATTTTTCTTCTCTTTATCTATTAAAAAAAATAATTTGATAGAACAGGTGAATACATGCTTTTGCATTTTTGTACTTATAGACAACATAACAACTGTAAAATTAGCTGAAATTATTTATGGGTGAATAGAGTCTTCCTGACATTTTTTCCATAGATTCTAATTTTCCAGCCTCATCTTCTAAAATGCTGACTATTTACTCAAAACTCCATGTCAGGACAGAATGAGAAATTATATTGTGCAGAAAGCAGTAAAACACCTTCACATTATGTTAAGTACACTGGTTAGCATGCTGTTGCAATTTCATTGATGGACATTGAGTATGGAGTGAATTTGATCAAGTTGGAGTGGTTTAATAAATGACCATGCCTTTTGCAAAGTAATGTGGTTTTTTTTTCAGTCCAACTTCTGTGTAGCCAGTAATGTAGATTTGCATTGCCTCTAGCAAAAGAAGGAGCTCGAGCTCAGTCTCTTACTTTTCAGATGAATGTAACTTAATCTCCAGGCTCTAACATAATAAGGGAGGATCCTGTTTTTAAGAGAAAATTGGAGCCATAATTGCTTTTTTGCAAGAAACCCAATTCTATCAGTTTGTGTTAGGCATATTCTGAGAAAACTTATGGGTTAAGCCCCCATTTTTGGCACTTAGTGCAGCTTGCATTTTATATGGCAGTAGCCGGATGCATGTGCAGGATTAGCCTGTCTGTACCTCCAAATGGCAGCCTTGAATATCTCTGGGTAAAATCTGAGATCTGGACTCCAGTTGCGCAGAGGAATGTGGTAGTCATCAGACTTTTCAGCTATGTTAAAATGGTAGTATACATTATTGTCAATGCATAATTCCTTTCAAATGCATTTTTTCAGCATAAGGGTAGAAAGGAATATAGATAGTATGATTTTGGATGCCAGAAGAAGATTTTAATTGGTAATATCACATACATCTGTTTCATTTTCTTGTAAATTTTGCTTCTATTTTGAATAACTTACTGAAATTCTGCTGTATATGTATGGCTTTTTTGTTGTTGTTGTTGTTTTTAAGCTTTTGGTTTGATTCCATTACTCATTTGCTTAGTGTTTCTTCTTCGTCATCTTACCAAACTTTGAAGCATTTTGTACAGCATTAACCTCAAGAGCTTTTCTTCCTTCTTGACAAAGTCATTAAGCTAAGAGGCCAAGGCCTTTTGCTCCATGTGTTGTGATAAAATTTGTGGCTATAATGCAGTAAATGTGGTGACCCTGGTCTGACTAATAGTACCATAGTAACCACCATATTACATATCCCAATATGAACTGTAAAGCATTCAATAAAGGTTTTGCCAGTGGTTTGTACCAACTGCTTTGTAGACAGCCTTGATGCTGGTGGGCAATATCTGGGCTCTGACTGTCTTTGTGGATGATCATGCCCAGCCTGATGCATCTTTAGGTCATTCAACATCTGCACCTACCTCAATTTCACAGAAACAGTTTCTGTCACCAGCTCTCAGACAGTCAGTGTTGTCAGGAGATCTCTGCTAAGTTTCTATGCCCAAGTCAAAATAGAACCAGAAGGGGAAAAACCTATTTTTCTGCTTTCCTTTATTCACTTTAGAAAGTGAAAATGCTGTGATCCTTTTCTCATCTTGCCCTGTCCCTTCTCATCTTGCCTTAGTTTTAACATGGATACAGGTCTGAGGAACTGCCATCTCAAAGCTTAATGCCTTTCTGTCCATCATGTATTAGATTTTTGTTGCTTCTGGAAATGAAGATGAGCACAAACATCAAAAAAGTTCTGTAGAGGCTGAGCTACTCATAAATCTCATTAGAAATCCTTAAGCAACTAAATCTGCACTTTCAGTGTCCTTGACACTGCCTGCAGAAGTGCAGATATTCCGTTTGGAGACCATATACCCTGGACTTTCTCTCCAATGGAATGGAAGATAAAATCTGTGCCAGAAATTCCATATGCAAAGTAATTTTACCTTATTTCATCCTTTTTGGACTTTGTATCATATGATAGTTTTGGATTTTTTGTTTGTTTTAACAGAAGGAGGCTACTCTTCAAGCCTTAACAGTAAGAGGAACAGACTACATTTTGCAGATTAAAATTTTTCTCTGCAATATTACTGAAGTAGCCAAGATGACTGTTGTGTTAATACCTATAATAAGTTATTATATTTGTTCATATAAAACAATGATTATTTAAATTAGGTAAAAAATTTACTTCACACCACAATATTAGCAATACAATGAAAGCAGCAAGGTGAGAAAAGACAGGAAGCAGATCTGAGATTCACTGGGGGTTTTCTCTTGACCTGGAGCATTTCTCTTGACAGAGTTACAGGACAGATGCAAAGCTGAAGTAGCAGGTACAAGATTTCCCTTGTGTTGTCTCCTTCTACAATATGTTACCTGGTAAATTGTAGTCTGCCCTTTTATGTTTATTTTATGGAGATTGAAAGGTGTTGGAGATTTTGTGAGGGAGTCAGGAAATGTATAGGACTATAAATTTCACAAGAGTTAAGGAACTGTAAAGTCAATGAGGTTTATCAGACATCCTTATGCGAGGTGGTATTTATAGATAGAACTTTTATATGTGTAATTTACTTACAGCTTTGACATTATTGAAACCTTAGAAATTTCTCCCTCTTCCATATCCTATGCTATATGTTTATAATGAATGTAGTCCTTATGGATAATTAATAAGTTATGAATATTTTTTTTAATTTAAGTAATTATAAATTAGAATACTTTACTCCACTTTTTCTTCTGTATACTAAATGTTTTAAAATGTGCGAATCATAGAAAAATTGATCATACAGACTCTTGACCACATTTTGAGATTATTTGTTCCCCCTAGAACCTTGCAGGGAAACAGCAGAGCCACTGAATGTCAGCAGTAGCATGCTCTGCTGAACTTAAAACACCTCTGCTTTCTAGTTCCATGAGAACCAGTGGGTTTGATGCCAAGGAAGTTTAACTGATACTAAATATAGCATCAGTTTGAGGGCATATCTAGTAACATTACAGTGAGCTTCAAATGTTACCGTCATTCATAAGATTTTCTATGTGCCTAGTCTATTATGACTTGCACATTCTGGCAGAGTAGCTCTTATTATTCATGACAAGAAATCCTAACATCAGCAATTTCTTGACAACGACCCAGTTTTAGTAAAAAAGAGCATACTAGAATTTGTCTTAATGTCTATACTGCCTAACCCCTTTATTATTGCAACATTTCATGCTGTGCTACCTTAGGTTTTCCCTTACCTCCTGCTCTCTGTGTGAATTGTATTTTTTATAGGACATAAAGGCTTTAATAGTGACTGAATGACAGAAGTGAAATTCATCCCAATACACATTTTGTCTTAATGGTTTCACCAGTTTAGAAATGCAGTTAGATATGCTGCCACAGTATGCAATGGAAGACCTACTGGCCATTTCAGTTTTTCTTTTTGGAAAGATGATGTTCGGTTTACTCTCCTAGCTCCTTGCTGTAATGTGGAAATAAGCTGCCACAGATGGTGCACATGACACTGTAAGTAATCTTTTTAGAAACACAAAATGATATATCTCTTTAATAGGAATTCATTCCTAGATGATAGTTTCTGATCTCTAAGCAGAAGAGTCTTTAAGATTTTAATGAGGCTTTTCATTCCAGACTTCAAATGAAACATATCTACCAATCTTGTTCATATGCTTTATGAATGTGTAGTTTGTAAAAACCCAATAATAATATAAATATATCCATATATCTATCTATATGTATATATATATATTTTTTCAAAGTTTTCTAAGCATCTAATGATTTTATTTTGTCAGGAAAAAGACCTAAAATGCTAATCTCATGACTTGATTGATTATTCAGTTACTTAGATTTTTGTTTCTTAAGCATCTTCAAAGTTAGGAAACTGCACTTAAGTGTTATGTGCTTTGTTTTGTTCCTTTTGTTGTTGTAAAAGAGGGAAAAAGAAATGCCCCAGTCAGCAAAATGAAGTCTAGAATTTCTTTGCATATTTACACCATAAGAGGAATCAAATCCCTTGAATCCCTTGTTTCTTGATTTCATGTTCATTGTAATGGTTTTTTTTTCCACTGAATATCACAATTACTTAAAGCTATTGATCTTGTCAGTGTGCTCAAGCACTGTTTGCAGAGATGTTTCTCTTCAACAACATTAAAATTTTTAGCTTCTTGATTTATTTTCTTATACATAGAATGAAAATTAATAATTAAGGAACCCGAGACACAGTAATTTTTATTTGATTGGAGTTTATAATGCTGCCTTAGTAAATCATGATTCTGTGATTTAAGTGAAATGTGATTTTTCCCATGCAAGCATGCTAAATGTTCTTGTGACTTCAGTTGAACTTGAATATGAATATGAACAGGAGGGAGTGAGTGATGTGGCTGAAGGAGAAGCTAAGGTTACTACACCTCAAAAATATACATAATTAAAGAATCAGAGCACAACAAAGTCAACTTTAAGAAAGCCTGAGGATGGCAGAGTGGGACTGAAAGAAAATGTAAGATTTACTCTAGTGCATAAGGAGAATCTGTGACAAGAAAAACCTTTAAAGAGCTGTCTGAAACTCTGGGAGCTGAGGTCAGAGTGGCATCACAGTGGAGGAAAAGATGTGGAGGGCTGCATAATGTTCTGCCTTCTAGGTAGTTGGTTGGTGATGAATCAAGGATTGATCTTCTAAGAGTGCTGACCCTGAGGATGACTTAGATGAAGGGATCCCGTATTTCATCTTGGATAGACAATCTTAACATTGTGGAGCTGAACAGATATTCAACAGATCACCAGGGCAAAATGCCCCTTTTCTGAGCTGTCTTGTGCCATCTTGGTCATTCCAAGAGAGGTAGCACTCCTCTCAAAGGAGCTCCATAGCTGCTGATCATGTAGTGTGGAAAATTTGAGGCAGACAGGAGCAGCTTCTTTAGCCCCTTGCCTTCGGGAGACCATTTTATTGTTCTTGGAGCTGCATTTGTAAATAACTGCTAAATAAAGCATGCTTAGTTTCATATTGACTTGGAGCACACTGATCTGCAAAACGGAACATTTGTATTTCATTTAAAATTGTTTACTATTTCTACACAAGAGAGCTATGTAGGCTGTGAAGGGATTGTTGATGAGGACATAGTGAGGCCTGTGCTACATTTTGAGAATATTGCTGAACTTTTTGACTGTAAACTCTACCCATCAAGAATATAAACAGGATTGTGCTGCAGCTGCAGATTGCATCTGGCCTGCATAAGCATATTTAGACAAATTGTGCATGATTTGCATGTTTTTATTTGAAACCTCTATCACCCATTATACAGCATTTTCCTGTAATGCTGGGCTGTAGCCAGGCAAAGAGAATGAGGAAGCTGTGGAGAGGCAATCAGATATTTAAAGGGCTGGGTGACAGGGATCCCCATCTAGATGGTTTCAATAAGCTGGATAAAATATTGTAACTCTAGAAAATTTAGAAAGGGATTCGTATGGGTTACATGTCTGTATAATTGAATGCAAGTGTGTGTTGTTCATCCTTTGGAGATGTTTACATGCCTGCTTTTTGCTTCCATTCTCCAGGAAGATGTATCTAAAAAAGAGAGCTGAGGTGGGAAAATAAGAGGAAGGAAGAACAGCTTGGTGCAGTGAGAAGTAGGTTAGAGTCCTGAATTGTTAGTGTGGTGTAAGACGAGAAAGAATGGAAACTAGATGTCAATGAAATAGAGATTTTAGTTTGTGTTTAGTGATGCAGGATGGAGGCAGAAATGAAATAAATACTTACTCCAAAACAAGAAGATGAAAATGTTTTTTCTTGATGTTCACTGTCTCAGAGGGCATAAAGGAAAGAGACAACACAGAAAACCAAGAGGAGGTAGATATCTACCTTTGAAGGCTAGGCAAAGTTATCTTTGTGTATGGGGAAGGTGTTCCTGGAAGAGGTAGTATGAAAGTCTACCTTGAGTCAATGACAGAGAAAGAGATGAGTGTTTTGGTAAAATGCTAAAGCCAAGCAGTTGTTACTTCAGAACTGTTAATTCACGGGACTATTGAGGAATTGAGAAGATTCCTAAACTCAATCCATCAACTTAAATAAAGTCAACTCCTGTGTAGCTAATATCTGTCTTGCATAAATGCATCAATACAAATTTGCAGTATTTTGCTTATGCATTTCTCATCTAGAAGTTGTTTTTCACTATTATTTGGATGACTCTGCCTAAGTTGCTTATGGCACCCATCTAAAAGTTGCGAGCAAATGACTGAACAGAAAAAAACCCCTCTCTTTAATAGCTTGAATAAAACTGTTGTACCATTACTGCTGCTTGGTCTCTCAAGTCGTTTTTATTCAGGGTACTGCAGTATTTATGCTCCAATTTACAAGGGAAGGAATTAGCTTTTCTTTTGACTGATATTTTTTTCCTTTCTCCAGCTGGAGGGCTGAACCTCTTAGCTGTGGTGCATGAAAAATTCATCCAGTATTAACATCTGCCTAGTCTCATCTTCTCACCCCTGTGATAGATCCTTGAGTTGCCCAGAGCCTTGCAGTGGAACTACCTCTACATTTCCCTTTGTAGTGAGTGTAACAAAAGACATCAAACTACTCCAGTCTTTAAAGCTAAGTGTATTAGAGCACAAACTAATAAGCTAGAATAAGGTGGCTTTTAAGAGATTGAGAAGTCAGATCTACTGAGACAGATGAAACAGAAGTATCTAAAAGAAAATTTTCTCTTTGGTTACCGTGTGATTGTGCATTGGTCCTTTCCTGCATCCTTCCCTATGGGTCCCATGACTTTCAGTGTCTTCTTAGTTGAATGAACTCTAAAATATCCCTCAGGGTTTTTAGGATCTTTCCTCTGTTGTCTTTGGACTGAAAAGAAACCTCCTCACTGCCAACAGCATAACCCAACTCCACTCAAAGGCTGCCAGTTTGCTCTCTTCTGGTTGCCTTCAGTGTTGGTTGGCTCTATTTGCCCTGCTCTGTGCCCTGAATTTTCAGTTCAGGTCCTCTGGGGAATCAAGCAGTCTGTTTTTTTCCTCCAGAGTGAAAGCACAGTTCTGTAGCCAGCACCTTGCAGGAGTTCTTCCATACTGCCCAGCTTGTCTTGCATTTAGAGAAGTGTAGGGCATAGTACATCCACAGTAAGTTTTAGAGCAGCAAACAAACACTGCTACCATCTGTTACATACACCCTCATACAAGATAAAGCTGTTTATAATATATATATTTTATATCATATAGTTATAGAATATAGACACCAATGGAGTTATGGGGTTTGATAGTGTTTAATGTTAACTTGGGCATTTTAGAGAACTTTGGAACAGATCAATGAGGTGCTTAAGGCATACAGAAAAATAAGGTATCTAAAATCCTGGGGTTGATCAGATTATGTGTCCATAACATACACAGGAGTACAACACAAGGGAGATACAGATCTATGGGAAAAGAGGGAGAGGCAGGAAATAAAAGTGTTGATAGCTGTGCAAATGGAAATCAGGAAAGAAAATAGGAGGAGGAATAAAGGCCTCAGAGCACAAGGAAATATTTCACAACAAGATTTGAAAAAAGGATTTTTCTAGCTACTAAGTTTTCCTAAGGTTATATAAAAAATTATCTAGAGAGCATAGAAAGATGTCTTTCAGGTGCGTGATATTAAGAGAAGTAATTTAGGTAAGATTTTGGTATTTTCTAGTTTGTGGAAAAAATGGCATCCTGATAAATCAATCAATAAATAAATAAATAAAGACACCTCAGCATGCTGTTGTTCTCTTCAAAGTAGAACTAAGGTTTAAAGAAAGATGTAGTCTGAGAAGAGAACTGTAAAGAAGTGTAAAGGGATTTAAGATGCCACCTATAACTATTTTAACAGATCATATAGATCTTGAAGTTTACTGGCATCTCAGTAGAGCCATTTGTAAGATTATTTGAGATTTTAACTGCACTTTAAACAACCAGCAGATAGATTACACTACACTTATTTATAACACATAGATCTTTTGAGACTCTAAGGACACTGGCAACTTTCCAACTGAGCTCACCCTCAAGAGGAGATTTTAGCTGTGCTGATACTCTTTTTCCAAACGTGAAACAAACAAAAAAAACCCCGTGTCTTTCCTGAAGGCAGTTGGTATTCTGCCTGCAGGAGCAAAAGCCTGGGAGAATACCTTTTCCTTGCTGTCCCCCAGGAGGAACTCTGTACCACTTATGTTACTAATAACTTATGACATGGACAAATGTGTATCACTTTGGGTCCGTGTGGATGCTGCACCCTCTCAGGCACTTAAACCCAATAGAAAAATACCTGCCTGAATCCCATTGTGGACACTGCTGGTTCTTCATTTTCCTGTTGGAAAAACTTCACTCCTTACTGTAGACATGCACTCCATGGGAAGCAGCAACCATATAACTTAATGCTGGCATTTGAAGAGGGGTAAGTTTGTACCCCTTTGGCTCTTCCATGTAACACCTAAGTCTCAATTAGTAATGCAAATTTACGTTTATATCTGTATTAATTTAATGAATATTATGAATTTCTCAAATTTGTGAAGCAGTGGGAGGGAAAACCACCTTTTGCAGTGGGAATTCAACCTTCACAGAATCCATATGTGAAATAGCAACAGTCCATCTCCTTTTTAGAAATGTTTTTCTTATGTTATTGTTGAGATAAAAGAGAGACCCCCACAAAAAACCTATTCATATGCTTCTTTTCCATACGCCCCAAAGGGAGGCTGTGCCCTGTTGAGATTCCTCCTTGCTCAGGGCAGGCATCTTGCATGGGAATGTGACAAGCACTGAACCTTTTGATTTGTGCAGCCTCTCAGCTGAGATCAGCTCCAGCCATAGCACTCCTCCCCTTTTCCAGCATGAAATCAAACAGATGAGTTTAAACTTTCAAAATTGCCTATTTGCTTTGCAACAGGCAGCAGAGAAGAGGAATGCTCCTTTAGTCAGGCACTGATCTCAGTGGGAGAACAGCAGTTTGTTGTTCCCCCTGAATGCAAAAGTGCATTTGATCTACTTTGAGAGATGTGGAGTGCTGCAGCTCCACGGTTCCTTTAGACAGCCAGAAATGTGGGCTTCTGCTGAAAGCAACAGTCCCACCCCTTTCTTTGTGCTGGAGGTACTCTGCTCACTGCTGTGGGATGAGCAGCATTAGCAAACTGGAATAAATTTCCCAGATAAAAATTATCCTTATATTAAATCTGTCTGAAAACTAACGAGGAGAAGAAGGGGTTTGATCCACATGGTTGTAGAAGCACTAGTGCTGGCACAAGGGAATGGCGTGAAAGGTGTCTTGCAATATCTTGTGCTTGCCTTCCCAGCACAGGGTATTCCCCATGAGCTGTGGGCATTTTCAGAAGTCTGCAGGAGCTCCCTCAAATACCTGGTCTTATCAGGTCAGTTTAAGTAGCTGCTGTCTCAATCTCAACTTGTTCTCTGAAAGGGACTTACTGAGCAGGACTATTGTGTGTGAAAAGAACAATTTACTCGTTTAAGGTACCATCATTGTGAAGTGGTTCTCCCCTTCTTCTGTTGTTTTATTAGCAACATTCATCACCATATTCTCTACATAGATAAACTAATTTAAGGTGTCCTTTGAAAAGGGGAATAGAATAGAATATTACTTTAATAAACAATAAAACTCCTCTCATGATTTTTAAAATAAGAATGCTCTGTTTTCTTGAGCTAATATTCAACAATAGAATAGGTAATAATAAAACACATGCTTAATAATATAATCTTTCATACAGCAGGTTAAAGTAAACAAAAACTCCTGTTGTTATTTCTTTGAGTTATCTAATTTCCTGTCTGGACTGTGTATCAACAAAAAGATCCCCAGAGATGCTGAAGGTAGGAAAAATAATATGCATAATCAGTGTTTTAATTTCAGGGCACAAAAAATTACTTCCATTGCAATGTTAAAACCTTGTGAACATTTTTTATACTTTTAAAAACAAAACACCAAGGTGTGGATACAGGAGAGAAACAACTGAGTTGTTTCTCTATTAATTAATTTCTATATTAATTAGCAGTCATAAGAAAGGAGCATTAACAAGAAAAAGATAATTCACGTGTTTTTAACTTATTTTAAAGTATTTGATGCTTAAAAATTGTTCTTGATGTTTTCTGTGGGTGATTTAGTGTTTTTGTTTGTTGTTTTGTTTGTTTGTTTGTTTTTTCTAATATGTTCAATCTCAGGAATGGACCTTTGGTAATTATAAAGTAGATCAGTGGAAACCAAAATAAACCTAAACATATGAAATTGCTTGCTCTGAATTCTGAATTCTGAACAGATTCATACAAAAACTGCTAGCACCTTGCCTAGACCCTAGGTCCAGCTAATAATTTTTTTTCTCTTGTAAAACAGTGAAGCAGAAATTGGCCTCAGTTTTCAGAGCTATGTTATCTGACCTTAATTTCCAATTGAAGTTTAGTAGCCTAGGAAACAGAATGGCTAGGGCAGTTCATAAAAATAAAGATCAGGTGTTTGAGGCCAATCATTCTACTGTATATCTGTTACGTTGGGATTGGTTGCTGGAGGAATCTTCTGTGTCATTGTTTTACCAAATCAGCTATTCCGTTTCACCTTTATAACCTTCCTTGTTATTTTCATTTATTTGTGTCTTCTTGATATTTGTCAGATTCTATTCTCTAAGGAATAAATGAAAACTGTGCAGAAAAGGCAAAGTAAAGCAAGAACTTGTCTATCAAGATCTGCAGATTGGTGGGCATTTAAATAACAATGTATACAATTTTCCTTTTAGCTATCACATCCCATGTTGAAAAATACCTTTAGTTAATCCCATTTTTGTGCACGTCAGTAAATCTTGAATCAAACTAGGAGCAGAAATATTGAATAGAATTGATTTGAAAGCTCACATGAGGATGTAACAGAAGGAGGGTTGACCTCATGCTCTTAACTTGTGCATTGTAGTAGCAGTCATGTAAATAAGTATGATTCATCGTGTAACATTTGAAGTAATAAGATTTGCTGTTACCAAACTAAAAAAAAAATTCCTGAAACCTGGATTTAAACCTGTAAAATGGTTTGAACATGTTAAAAGATTTGGTTTATAGTAACCAGTTAATATGGTATTGTTTAAAGTTTTTACAAAGATCAAAGCTCTAGCCTGTGGCATTACAAGAATATGTCAAAGGCTTTCAAGAAAAATTAGAAAAGACCAGCAAACATTTATATGTCACTGGCAACAATGTTACTACAGTGGTGGTACTGTGGGGTACTGTGAAATGCATTTCAAGTTTTGTAATTTTTTAGTACGATATGCATCTTCTTTTTTTTCCTTCAAGTTTTGCTTGTGTCTTTTAACTTTAAGCAAAATAGTTTAGATACATTAAAACTTAAAACTATGAGAAGGCTGCCTGTATCATATTAAGCTATTAGGTTTTGAATATCTTCTCAAAATTTATCCTTTCAAGTTAGCATTTTTTTCCCCTCAGTTAGCATGTCTACTCTGAATAGAATGAGAAACACTCAGCTATTTTGGATAAAATGTTGGTAATTTTTCCCCACTCACCTACACAGCAGAGTAGAAGCTAGTGTTATGTGAAACACATGGAGTTCATATTTTTAAGTTCATATTTTTAAGTTCTATTGTTTACTGTGTCTAGAAACCCATGTTTCACTAAACTTGTGAATCTGAGAAACTGCAATCATCTGAATACAGGCACCTACATCCCTTACTTGGAGATGCTGACAAAATTTAGTGTGCCTTTCCTGCCCTTTAGAATCATGAAATGGTTTGGTTTGGAGGGGACCTCAAAGATCACAGAATCACAGAATTGTTAAATTTGGAAGAGAACTCTTTTAGGCACATTTCTGCAAATACTCAGGGTTCTGCCAAAAATGCAGATTTTTTATGATTGAAGGCAATCCAACCTTTCTTTACACCTGTGTTTCATACCCTTTAGTGATGGGTGGTGTTTATCCAGATATCCATGAGAAAATAAAAGGAAATTATATTCATTTCCACATTATGGAATAATGCATTAAAATTGATGATTCTGCCTTACCTAATATCATATCAGCCAAATCCTTTAATGGGACAATTGCTGATTATATAATAATTCAGTAATACCCTTTACCCTGTCCTTGTACACCTTGAGAAATTAGGTTGAGGTTCTGAGGGAATGTGAAAGTAAGATTCTGAAGCAAATAAAAGAAAGAGTGAGAAAACAGGATGTTTTGAAATTAATATAAGTATGTGAAAATGGATTGTTGTTTTTAATTAGTCTTCTAACCTTAATTATATAGGGGCCTTGAATTTTCAGAAGTTCAAAGTAGTTTTGTTCACTTCAATTGCATTTACAAACAGCAGAAATAATAATTTAAAACAAAACAAAACAAAAAAGCAGGAAATCTGAGTTTTGCTGTTTTCTTTTGTTGCTGTTAACTGGTAAACACGTGGCAGCAATGTGACTAGAGACCAACAAAGGTTGGGAGCATCCTGGGCTGTACCAACACAATTAGAGGCAGTAGGTCATTTGAATTGATTATTCCCCTTTACTCATCGCTGGTTGGGCCGTATCTCACATAAGGTGTCCAGTTTGGGGATGCACAGTGCAAGAATGATTTTGACAGACAACAGAACTCAGGGGTAAACCAAGGTGGTCAGTAAGGTGTAGAGACCTTACCCTGTGAGGAGGGGCTGGGGGATTGGGGTTTGCACAGTCTGGAGGAGGGACAGCTCTGGGAAACCCTAGCAGCCCCTATCCTTACTGACAGGAAGAGAGAGACAGGCAGGAGAACAGAGGACCCTGATCATGAATTGTGAAAGATTGATGTGACTGGATATCAGGAAAAAATATCCCCACAAGAGTAATTAAGCACTGTAGCAGGGTGCTCAGAGAAATCAGGATGTTTGGTGTTATAAATGGAGTTTGATATGAAATCAAACTAAATAAGTAGCCCTCGTGTCTGTGCATTTGAGGTGACATAAAAATGTGAAGGAATATAACTTATGAGGTGTATTTGCCTGGAGTCAGAAATGGAAAACTAGACCTTTGCCAAACAGGTTGTTCTTTCTGTAGACTCTCATTTTCTTTAACAAGGGGAGGGAGAGAGCATGTGCTGAAAGGATAGTCTTGAGTTCTGACAACTGACTAAGAAAATTACAGTGAAGTTAACACCATGGTGTGTTTGTATTAAAATAGGGAATTAATAATCCTCTTTGATTATGACTTGATATTTTGCAGAGAGATACTATGATTATTATTATTATTTTTAATCTCAATATCTGAAGTAATTGTGAGTTACTGAGTTATGTTCTATATTTCTAAATTCCAAGTGATATTTCAAGGTGAGTAGTTTGGCTATAAATGTGCATTTTTTCCTCCCAGTACCATTTTGGACAAAAAGTGAATTACTGGCATGATATGAAATTTCTTTTTTCCTGCCAAAGGGGAAAAAGTAGTAAACCCCACCTGTTACCTCTTGTGAACACTGTACTTTCAGTGCAGACTTCAGTTAATTCTTGGGAATCTTACCTTCAGGTCCACTGTACACAGCAAAAGCTTTCCACTGGTGAAGAGTGACATAGTGTCATTTATTGAGGAGCCAAAAGAAAGAGTGGGCTTTTCTACTTCATTTCTCATATTCTTAGCATACATGCCTGAGCCAGAGTTTCAATGAAGTAAACTAGATTTCACAGAAGAAAAGCAAATCAAGTTTGAAACAGTAATCCTATTGTCTTGTGCAGTCTTTATTGCAATGCCTTATATTTCATGGAAGAACCACAGTAACCTGCAATTCAAACCAAGAAAAATGAGCTTTGTCACCAAAGTGTCACACCTCATAGAACCCTTAATGTATTCTTTCTTCAGCATTGTTTTCTTGTAAGATTCATCTTTGTTTCCTGTTTCTTTTAGTGTTGGGTCAGTACTCATTCCACTTTGCCATCTGGGTCAGCCATAAGCAATATAAATTTTTGCAAGATCAGAATTCTGAAGCATATAAGATAAGAATTTATCTTATTTTTCAAGATAAGAATTCTTAACTCTAGAGTTAAGAAAGAAAAACAAAAAAGTCAGCAAATCCCCAAAACCTGAATCCTTAGCTGTGAAACTCCTCTGTATTTCCACATTTGCTTTTTCTTTCTGATACATTATTTTCTTAGTTTTTAAACATAATTTTGTAGCAGGTTACTTTTTATTTCATTTATGAATTAGCATTCTCACAAGACATTTTATAGCTAGCAATGGATCAATTACAGTATAGAGGCAACCTTTTTGTTTTGTTTTGGGGTTTTTGCTTTGGGTTTTTTGTGTAGCCTACATTTAATCAAAGCAGATCAAAGGTCAAAGCTGTGGTAAAAGATATTTGCGATGCATACCCAGAATTTAAAAACATACACATTGGCAGATCATAGTAAAGAATTTGAAACATTAATTTGAATTAAGATACCTCTGACGTGCATTTAAGAAAAATAATTTGAAATAAGTGAATTTTTAGAGTTTTTCAGTCAACTTATGACGCAGATAACTTTTATCTTACCTTTTTTTTTTTCTTAGTATTTTTATTTGTCATGAAAATTACTTGTGTTTTGGTAAATTCAGAAAAATCTACCCATGTTTACTTTTCTGAAACTGCTTGCTCACTTTACTCTGCATTTGTAGCTGGTCATAAACTGGTCCAACATGTGTAATGACTGATTTAATAGTAAGAGACAATCAGCAGCATATTTGTTTTGTGGTATGTCAACACTGGTATTAGCAAGAACAGCATTATAAATATCCTAATGTTTTCTTGTCAATGATTTGATCAGAGATACTATACAGAGAATCAGACTCAATTATTTGAATGTAAATCTAAGGCTTTGGAGTCTACACAGTCTCTACTTTCAGAATGTCTTTTTGGGTGAAGACATTCTTTGAAATCATTTACTCAGAACTGTTCAGGCAAAAATTTGAAACAATATATACTTTTGTTTGTTCTTTAGCAATAATTGCAAAGAAGTATGCCAAACTATATTAGCCAATATTATTAGAATTTAAATGTGTCAGAGTCATATATATACTTTAAGTTCCAAATTACCAGAACACTGATATGCATCTAAAATTATTCAACCCATAGTACTTAAAAACTTCTATCTTCCTTTCTTTTATGAGTGTTTTTGCAGGAATAATATATCTTTCTTGAAGGACGTGTATCTGTGTATCCCATGTGTTCAGCATTTGCCTTGACTTTCAACTGGCCTTGTAAGTTAGTTTTGTACTTGTACAAAAGTTTGACTTTAAAAAGCGGGTCATGACCCTAATGTTTCACCTCCACTAGAGGGATCTTGGAAAAAGTCTTGAATGACAGTCTAATTAAATTCTCTGGATAGGGTGGTCTGTAACTCACATGTTCTCATTCTCTCGAAATTACTGCCAAAATGGCAGTACCTACTCAGATGGCTTTAAAAGTTTGTTTTGCAAACAGAACATATGCACAGCAGGAGCTGGGAAGACATCTTCACAAGTGCAAAATATTCAGATCTTCCATGTGATAAAACATGAGTCTCCCTGAACCTCAAGAGCAGACCTGTTCTCTTGGATAAATTCTTGTTTCTGAACACTAGGGCATTTCCACATCATAAAAATAAATTCACTCTTACAAGCAAAACCTTTAAAAATCCTAGACCTATCCTGCAGGAAGTTTATTTAGATGTTTATTTAGAATGTATTTATGCATATAAATATGTTCTATTTTAAGGGAATATTGACCACATTCTAAAACCAGTAGATACTCACAGACATAATGAAATGGAATGTGCATACCACTCACTACAGAAGGTATGGTAGAGAGCTGCGTGCTTCAGGCGAGTTTTGAAAAACTAGAAGTGACAGAAGGAATACATAGTTGCAATTTGCTCTTGTCTCTGTGCTGTTGATGCACTCAGTTATAGTATTAGTCTCATTTTATATGCATGGGAATGTGTTATATGCCTGAACATCTCACATAGTCCTGTCTTCAAACATCTATGTCTCTTTTACGTGTTTTCATTTGTTTTTTGGTTTGGTTTGGTTTGAAGATTTTTCAAAATAGCTGACTTTCTTCTGATAAAGTGTAAATTACTAAAAGTAGTCTTTGTGGTTTGTTTTAATGACCCTTTGTATTGTAGTAACTGCTTTAAAATGCTTATGGATTTTTATATCCAATGCAAGGAGGAATTCTGAGAAATTTTTTCTTGTCTTTGATATGCAAACCATAGTTCTTTTCTGGGAATCGACTTTTCAAGTCCTGATGCAGAAAACACAACAAAATTAGGCAACACTCTCTCCAGTATTGTTTATATCCTGTTAATCTTTGCAGTGTTTGTTCCAAGTTGATCCAGGAGCCTTGTGGCACTTCTCTTTTAGGATTTAACCATTCTGTCTGTGAGCAGCTTCACTTACCTGATGTGACTTACAGCTGTAAATCCTCAGCAGAACAAATGTCAGTGACTGATGCTAAAGAAGTGTGGCTACCAAATGAATAATTATGCTGCAAACATTACCCTATAAAATATGTTTTCAAAATGCCTTCTTAGGCAACAATAAGGAGCAACAATATAGCAGTTTAAATACTTGTAATTATCTTAGTACGGCTTAAGTTCAGTTTTGGCATACAATTGAAGCACTAGGACATGTCAAATACAGATAAGGAAAGGCTGACAGAATTTGGATTGTTCAGCCTAGCAAAGAAAAGGCTTTGGGGTAACCTTCCAGGACCTGAATGGAGCCTGTAAGAAAGATGGAGGGAGACTATTTGCAGGAGTATGCAGTGACAGGACAAGGGAGAATGGTTTCAGACTGAGAGAAGGTTTAGATTAGATGTAAGGAATAACTTGTTTGCTGTTCAAGTGGTGAGGCACTGGCACAGGTTGCCCAGGGAAGCTGTGGATTCTGCATCCCTGGAAGTGTCCAAGGCCAGGCTGGGTGCAACTCTGAGAAACCCGATCCAGGCAAAGGTTTAGGAACCAGATGACCTTTAAGGTGCCTTCCAACCCAAGCCTTTCCATGATTCTTTAATGAGGGAAAACAAGTAATTTTGCATGACAGAAATGTTTGGTTTGTACTCAACTTCCCACTTGTAGAGGATGGGTTTGTGTGACAGAATACTAATACACAAACTGTATTGCTAAAGCTTTTGTATTTCTGTGTTTCAAAAAGTATATTAAGCTTTTAAAAAACTCCTTAGTATCGTAACAAATCGCTTCTCCTCAAAGAAAGACCATTGTGGCAGCAAGCCCATGGAATGTGGAAAATACACATGTAAGGAAACAACAGAGCCACTTCAAAAAGAAACCTCAATTGAAAGTCCTGCTTGTTTCTTTTTGTAACCAAAAAATATGGACTCATTTATATGTGTTTAAAAGTATGTAGCCTTAAACTCACATCAACTGCTGGCTACAAACATTAGACAAATAATATTCCTCTTTTCTGAGGATTTGATACTTAAAATTTTTGCTTTTGCTGAATAAGGATGAAAAAACTCCTTCGTTTTGAAGTGTTGAGTAATTATATTTCACTTCAAATGTTTGTACATTTTCACTACTTAAAATAACATGCATTTTAACTTATTTGAACAAGCATGCTTGGAATGAGGAAAGGCAGATTTATTAATTAAAAAATGAAACAGGACATAATTTTAACATAAGGAAGAGACTCTCTTACAGTAAAATCAATCATTCACTGCAGTAAACTCTCAGAAACATGGTGGAGTCCCCATTGGTGGAATTTTTCAAGATGAGATAGAACAGGGTGCTTGATAATCGCATCAAGGCTCCCTTTCCCATGGAAGATTGGATTTTTTGAAGTCCCTTCTAATCTGTGCTGTTCTATGATTCCATGACACAGTGTAGTTTTTAAAAAAAATGTCAGCCTATTCCACCAAGAAATTAATTGAAATTACTCCTTAACCATAGGAAATGTCCAGTTTTGTTAAATATACTGTTCTGATGATTTATTTTTTTCCAATAACTCTAGCCAGATGCTTTGAATTTTAAATCTAGCTCTAAAGTTTGCTGTGTAGTCTAAAAGAAATCACTTTACTTCCTTATGCCCACTTTTCTTCATGATTAAAACAGAAATAGTATTTAATGCCTTTTCTGGAATTCTACAAAATCTTGAGAGTACTTGACAAATGCAAGCACTTGACAGAAAAATGGATGGTAACACAGGGAGATGGTAGTATTTTCTTTTTCACCTTAAAAAGAGAACTATTCCTTTTCTTTAACATCTTCATGTCTTTTATTGTAAATGTGCCTTGCACTTCAAAGGCAAGGTTAATCATGATTCAGACTTTGAACAGTAAAGGGAAAAATTTTGGAGACCGTGTTTTGTAATGCTTCTTTGAAAGGCAGAAGCAGCAACAAAACAGAACTACAAGACACCAAAGAGTGTTCAGCTTCTTTTGCATAAATACCTAACAAAAAGAAGAAGAGGATTTTAATGTGATTTAGGTCAGTGATTTTTGTAATGGAAAGAGCCTAATCCTGCCAAGGAACACACGAGTATATAAGGAATTTCTATACAGATCTCTGTGGAGAAATGGACTAGAATGAGGCTTTACTGCTTTGCAAGGTGAAGGTGGGCTTTATACATGAAAAAATATTCCACACATTTTCATTAAGAAAAGGACATTATAATTGATAGCTGGAAATAATATTTGAATATTTTTTATTTTCTTATATTGTTACCCATGAACTCTTAACTGGCAGTCAGTGGTTACAGTATTTCTGTTTGGAAGTTGGTGCAGTTCTTAGTGAGCCTCTCAAATCCTAAACCACAATTGCCCAGATTAGGGGATTGACTGGGAAAAAGAACCCATTCTGGTGAATGTTACATGGCTTATTTTGTGTAGAAACCAGGATATCAGAAGGAAGATATGGATTGAGGTTTTATATCAACCTTTTGTTTCTTCTCAGCAGAGACAAAGAATTAGATCTGAGGATAAGGAATTGTTTCATGTCCCAGGCTAATGATGTAGACTGAGAGCAGTGCCTCTTGCTTTTTGTTGTGGCATAGTTGAACAGTAAAATAATTATCTTTGAAAATGCACATCGAAAAATATCAACTTTCATGAGTGTGGAGAAGAAAAGTTATGCTTCTTAGAAGATGTAAAGTTGGACTTATGGTCTCTGAAATTTTTGATAAGATTTTGTCCTCAGCCATGTGGTTGAGGAAACAATTTAAAATTTTTTGACAAATGTGTATTGAAGGCTTTCTAAAGCTACCTGACAAGTGAGAATCAAATATATGATAGTCAGTCTATGTTTAGAGGTTAAATCTATTTTTTAGAAAAAATAATAAATTGATGTTTTCTTTCTGACTCTGAAGTTGAATTTTTTTAGTAAATGGATGTAGTAAAGAAGGGATAGCTCAGCTGTTGTGATAAAGTGCACAACTTTGTCTAAGAATTTATAGTTAATGTCAACTATCCCTACAGCATTTAATGGCATAAAAATCCCTTGAAGTCTGTCATGTCAAAGTGGAAAATCATGAAAAAAATCCAAGTAGATTGTAATAAATGATGACTGTAGTTGGGCTATAACAGCCTGATTTTGTTAAAAAAAAGTGCTTAAAAATTTAAATTAATGCTGACTTAGTGTAGTGCAGACTCATCTATAATAAAATAAAATTGGAATTGATTCTCTATTTCTTTTCATTAATGTAAAGACATTGGGTTTGCATTAGTAGACATTAAAAAGTGGCATCACTGAACCCAAGTCTTTCCTCACAGATTTTTATCTTTCTCTTTGAGCAGATCACAGCCTTTCCAATCATTTGCACAGCTTTGCTGTTTCAGAGGTTGAATGTTTTTCCTAATACCTAACATGAAACTTTCTTGCCGAATTAAAAAGTCTGTTAATGTATTATGCAGATTATTCCCATCCTTTTTCTAATGACCCTTTATGTACTTAAACCTATTTCTTCGTCTTTTCTTTTTTAGGACATGGGTTACGTTTTCTGGGTCTCTGATCTTTTCTTCTTTTCTGCTGCCTCTTCACTAGGGTTACAGCACTTCATCTTTCTCGGGGCACAGTGTTTGAAACGGGGGTCAGTATTTCAGCCAAATAAAGTGCAAAAATTCATTTTTCAAACTTCTAGCAGTGCATTTGAGCTCCAAAGGTCAAGGTTAATCAGAGGTTAATCAAAATGGAAAGCTAAACTGAATCTTCATTTCATCTTTCTCCTGCTTATATTTTTCTCTCTGCTTTTTCTTGTCTTTTTGTCTTTCTGTCTTTCAGTCAAAACAGAGAAGAGTATAAACTGAGAGTTTTACTATTACTAGATCCAGAATTGATTTCAAGATTTTTAAAAATAATGAAGTTGATATATAGTATTCAGTTTGGACAGCATTTTTACTAAGTACTCCCAAGAAGCAATGAAGACAAAAAGTTTTAGTCAAGGCGTTGTGGGTTTTTTCCTTCTTTAGCTATTTTTAAGCAATAACCGGGACTAAGAATCCTCTAAAATCATTGCTGGCCAAGTCTCACTTTTTTCTATCAATTTCATGTTGCAATTTGACTTAAGATATCCACTTTTTGCAAAATTCCTGTAGTGAGACAACCTCCATCCCCTCATCCAAACATGCACTTTTGTCATCCTCCTGTTCTGACAAGTTTCATTCTAACATTTTCAAGATTTTTATCTTCCCTTGAGTGTATTCTTTGCCTAATTAATTCTGTTGGCAGCCTACTGAAATGTTGACATTGGTCAGAAATTAATATTGTGGAAGTTATAAAGTACTAGCAGTGTGGCTATATTTTTATTTTGCTGCCACAGGTTACAGCTCTGAAAGATTTGTTGAATAACCTAAGAAATTAATTGTCCCTGTGCCTTGTGCTATTCTAAAGCCTTATGGACCCTTGCCAAGGATTGCCCCATCAATATTACACATTTATATAAGTTAAATGCTAAGAAGACAGCATGCTGGTTTGTGTTAATTATTTCAGGAGATTGCATGCACAAACTGAAGACAAGGGGAGGTATGAACACCACGGGTCTCTCGTCTTGGGTTGGGTTGTGACACCTTTAGGGATGATGAGGTCGGAGTCTCCAAGAAAAATGTACGTGCAGCCCCTGTCCTCAATGTGCCTTTCCTCATATTTCTGTCCTCACACATTTTATACATCACCGCTTTCAGTGGCCTCTAAGCACATACTTGTATTAGGGCCTTTTAAAATATTTCCACCAGGATAACTTTCTACAGGATAACTAACTACAAATATTGTAGTTTGTGTTTGCAGGGTTTTAAGCCTGTTTATACTGCTTTCCTTCAAAATAAAAGAATAATTTTAAAAAGTTCAAACTTGTCATTTCTAAGAGAAACAGGTAGGTTTAAGGTGACCAGTTCAGAGTATTTTTTCTATGGATGGATGTTTGTCTGCATAAAAACAAACAAACAAACAAACCCAACCTTAGAATATTTAATATTCTGCTTGCACTTTTTTGGTAAGACCACCAGATACAAGAGTACCTTGCTGATCACAGGGAAAAAAAAAAACACAATAAAACAACTGCACACACAAACACAAAATCCAGTTGGTGATAAATCATATATTATTAAAAATGTGAGTACAACGCAGTTTTCTATGACTTATGTTTAAGCTATGTTTAAATCTTTGAGCAGGGCAAGAAACCACTGACTTTTCATAAAACTGATTTCATCTGCTTATTCATTTAGAATAAACTATTGCTTTAGTTCAAAATATACATGCAGTAGCAATATAAGTTGCATTCAACTTTATCTCAATTAATATGTTATCAGCACTGTTATTAACTTTTGTCCCCTCAGAGCAAGAAAGTGTTTTCTTGAATTCTTTTTTAGTATACTCAGGGCTGAGAGTGGTTTGTTTTCTATATGCAGCTATGCTTTGTTCTGCTTATTTTTTCTTCAGTTTTGTCATTGTGACAGAAATTGCAGTATACTGTGACTTCTGTTTTTTGTGACTCTAGTGATGTAGATTGGGCAGTTCCTTCAAGATTGGCATTCTGACTCCTTTTTCTGTTTCTAGCAACTTAGTGTCAGATATATTTCATCAGTGTGCTCTATTACTTGGGTAGTCACTAAGGAAAGTATCCAATCAGTACAATTTCAATTTTGATCTTGAAATAAATCAGGAATAGTCCTGCTACATTTTTCAATTTTTTGTCAGTCTTAGTGCACAAATCAAAGTTTTCCCAATGCACATACTGTTGGATTCTGGTGGCATAGCTTAATAATGTCTCTTAAACTCCAGGTAAGTGAAATCTACTGCCTTTCTTTTCTCCAAAAGAGCATTATCTAATTGCACAAAGAGATACTATGTCAGTATAATTGCTATAGACTGCCTTTATTAGCCCCATGCTGATTCTTGCATCATTTTCTACTAAGCCATATCCTTAGTATTAAGATTTTTCTGAAATCATGTCCATTATTAGCATTAGAAGATAATTTCTTTTAGGGAAGTGTGTACTATGTGAAATGTAAATAGAAGAAATACACACAATGATATTTTGGATGGCTGTTATTAAAGAAAGCTCAACAATCTATTCTTTCAGGGAATAGTCAGATGTTACCCTTGTTACACTTGTAGCTCAAGACTAAAAAAAGGCAAAGAAGGTGACAGCACTGGTTGAAACTTGATCTTTATCCATTGTTTGCAAACTGCAAATTATATTTTTTTGCCTACAGTACAAAAAATAAAGAATTCTAATGAGAATCATGAATTATTTACTAACAGGGGCTTTGTAAATCCCCAAGCTACAAAACCTGAATAAATAAGTGGTATTCAAAATAAGTTCACTGTTACATCATTATTGCATTCTGTTATTCCTACATTTTATGAGAATGCAGTTTTATCACAAAGGTAAATTCTGTGTAGATGTGAATGTAAAATGTGTGCTCATGCAAATATATACAGAACTAAGAAAAGCTAGAAAATAAAAAACTAGTCAGTACAATGAAAGATGGCATTTAAAACACATTTGGTTTTGTTGTTTGGTGGGTTTTTTCCAGCTGAATAAGTAGAATTTAACTATCAGGCATTTCTTCTCAGTAGGCTGCTACATTTTAATGCATTCATGTTTAAGAGGTTATCACTCACTTCTTCAGGGGAGGGGGAAAATAAAACCTTCTTACATTCTGGATGACTCAGAATAAGTGCTGTTTCTCTCTGTTCAATAACTTTGGAGAGAAAGAAAGTGTAGTGTGAGAAGAGCCCAAAGGAAGAACAGGCAGTACTTAGGGAAATGCAAAGTGTTACAAAGAGTCGACCTTTGACATCAACATTTTGCCTGAAATGGTGTCAAGTAGAATCACTGTTGACTTTCTCACTGACTTGTCAAAGTTTGTCCTTACAGATATATCACTAAAGCTCCCAAGATCTAGGCATAAGTCAACAGTCAGAAGTTATATCATTAGCTATTCTGTTAAAATAATTTTTCCCTGCACTAACTTCTGACCTTGTAGTCAACTCTGACTAGAAATTTGGAATGACACCTCAAACTGCCAGGTTTTTGAGTACTTGTGCAGCTTCCATGATGATGTTTGTCTCAAGGGCACACAATTTGAAGATTGCTCAGAGCATAACTCCTTAATTTCTTCAGTTTTAGACAAAAATGAGTAGGACACAAACTTCAAATTTAGCATCTCAGTGTATCAGTCTATCATTAAAAATGTGACATGTGACAGCACATAGTTCATTGGTGCCACAGAAATTTCCAAGTAAAATATGTAAAAAAAAAAGTCATATAATAACTGCGAATGCTTTCAATTAACAAACTGGTGAGATCTCCATCATATTGCCTTAAAAGGAACAGATTTCAGAGCTATAGGCCACAAAATATATCAAGAGATTGGTTAACTCTTGCTTTTTTCACTAGCAATAAAGAAATGTGTAATTGCGTGTTATTTCATGATGTAATACATGTGTATGGAAGGTGTTGTTAGCATACATAACAAGGTCATTTATCTTTTTATCCACAATCAATACAATATATCTGGAGGCATAGATTTAATAAAAGAAGATGTCCTCCTTGGGATTTCTAATATACATTAAATGCACAATACAGTGCACCACAGTGTAAATAGATTTTTCTCTGTATACTTCTAAATTACTGTAAGGAATGCAGTAAAAGCTATTTTTCTTTTTTTAAATTATATTAATCTTTCTTTACAATCTTAATCTAATTCTTATATACATAAGAATGAATAGGATTTCTTGAACTTTTGTTGTTAAGTGCTTCCTTTGTAACAAAGTCGGTGGTTTAAATAGTCCTGTGTTCCTCATTAAAGAGTGCTGTTGTGTGTTTACAGGATTTTAAAGAGCAACCTTTAGTGTAGGTGCCAGGGCATTTAACAAAATAACTGTCCAAATTCATTAAGGAAATGAATTTTTCTTTGCTGTGAGGACTAATTTCCCATGTCATGTTGTGGAGAAGATACAGTGCCCAGTGAACATGAGGTATCATTCCAGTCCAGGTGACAGAGAAACACAAATGTGGTACTGATAACAATATTTATGTGAATCTGCAAGATTTTTTTTCACATGCCCTCAACAGATATGCTTCTGTGTCATTTGCGCTAATTCAAGGCCCCTTTTACTCTTGCTTACACTGTCTAAGAATGTCACTGGGTCTTGCAGCATGAAGAAATGCCAAGGGGCAGAGGACTCAGCCTCAGCAGAATAATTGTGACCCAGCAATTGTTATGGAATCCCAATTATTCCTTGCTGTCCTGGAAGTGGCTGAGTCATTACCCCTGGAGGTATTTATGACATGTAGACATGGTGCCTGGGGTCATGATTTATTGGGGGGCTTGGCAGTGCTGGGTTAATGGTTGGACTCAATGATCTAAGAGATCTTTTCAAATTTAAATGATTCTGTGATTTTATGATTAATGAGGAAGCATGTTTTCAAAGATTCCAGCATTTCTTCTCTCCTTGTAGCCTTGGAGATTTTTTTTTTTAATAGTTTCAGGAGAAGGATATTCTTCCAATCAAAAATTTCGCTATTTGGAACATTTGGGTTACATCAAAATAACAATGATTTTTAACTGGCCTGTTACTTAAATTCATTATGTCAAATCTTAGTGGCTATAAGAGTTAATTATACTGGGTGAGATTTAACTTCATATGCTCTATCTCAGTTATATTTAGGGGCAAAAATCATACTTATTGAATCTCAAGGGATTACAGGGAAAGGTGAAATGTTCAAACTTTTTTCTTAGAATTCTAAGTTGCAAGTTGTCATTTTCATTTATGTGATATCTTGCTGTCACTGGGTCCCTTGGGTTTTTCACAGATACAGTTAGGTCAGTGTGCCAATCTAGTGAAAATAAGGCTTCTCATACTAGTTCAGGTTCAGAACAATGAACCTGGACAATAAACTTGTTTTCTGATGGGTGTATGGAAATTTGCATTTAGTTTGGTGAAAGAGATTAAGCCGTTTATTTGAACGTTTTGACAATCTTCTTTTCCCAGATTTTTTTCCTCCAGATAATTGTATTCTATAGCAGCATTGACTGTTTATAATTTACCTCTGAAATTATTAATTTGGAAAAGTGACTTAAGAAAGGAAGATTCCTCTATAAATATTGAAATTATCTTGTTTAAGGATTTTTTTACCTGGCTTTCTTTTGTGGTTAAGCAATAAAACAGCGAAACAGAGTAATTATGTTCTATTGAAGCATTTGCATTTTATTCCACTCATATGGACTCTTGACTCCTTTCAAGTTCAAGAATATTTTTACAACACAGAAATTCTGAAAATAACAGTTCTGAAGTCCATCTTCCCAAAGGACCTGCAATTCTATTGAAACCTCATTTAAAATATCAAATTACAGAACAGTCATAAACTGGAATTAATTGCACTCAAATTAAGTGACTTAACCCCCCTAAAATATTCAGTGCATGTTTTTAATGACAGAAAATGCAGAACTTAGGTCAAATACATAAAATTCTAAAGCAATAACTGAAAGAACAGCATAAAAGCTAAGTAACAGTAGTTCAAAGGCAATGTTTCACTTGAAAATGATGCAACATTGTGTGATGGAACTAATTAATATCATCATAGTGATAAATTCTAAATTTTTTGTTTATTTTTTCTGCTGAATGGTTACTATGGGAAGTTTCTGCAACAAAAGCATTTTTGGGGAGAAAAAATTGTTAAAATGTGGAATTGTACAAATTTAAACACCTTTTATTTCTGTTATTTTCCTAAAACAATATGGTAAAATTTTGTTTGAGATTTAGAAACCTAATACATGGCAAAGAAAAGTAGCATATTTTGGTAGTGACAGGTGTGTGTTAAAGGACAGTTTCAGAACCCAGATGAGCTCAACTATCTCCTCAGCTTATGTACAAAACCTCATATACCGATGCAGTGCTACTTTACTGCATTACTAAAGGATCTAGTCATTTAGACTTCATTTAAGATAATTAGATTTTCATAACACTGAGCTTTTTCTAATAAAAATTCAGACTGTGGTATTTCAGTGAATGTTTAATTTGAGTAGAGAATCTTACTGCCTTGGAAGCTTCAGTGTTGACATTGTTGCTGCCCAAATCCTTCAAGGGACAAATAATTAATTATTCACTGGTCTGGACAAAACACGCTATTCAGATAAATCACTTAGTGTTTTAACTGTAGTTGAGATTCCAGGCATCTCCCCTAAAGCCTGTGGCACAGAGAAGTAAAGGATAACATTTTATTAAAGAAAAAGCTCCAAGTAAGAGTATATTGTCTGAATACACTGTTCTGTATATTAATCTTGTGTGTTGTGTAGAGTAACTTTCATAATCCCTTTCTCTGCTCACTGGTAACCTAGAGGAGATTAACTCGTAACCCTGTTAAGAAAAGGAGAAGACTGAAGCTGAAAACTGAAAATTCTAGCTATTTCTGCTAGAATTACTACTAAGGAGACCATACTGATTTTACAAGGTTCCTAACTGCACAATTTTAAAGTGGGGTTTTCCATTATGGTGCTTTATGTTTGTCTCTATCTTCTTTTCAATGTGTTAATTTTTTATTGGTTCTTTGACAGAGGACCATAACAATGGCCCTCCAAGGATTTGTCATTCAGAGAAATACCTTAGCAGAATTTGCTACTCTTTCATTTTTACAATTTAGATAGTTCACCAAGGTTGAGCAGGACTTGATGTCCGTGGTACTTTGATAAAACCTGCACAAATGGTCTGGAAAAGCAAGGCAGCCATGTCATGAAATCAAGGAAAGCCAAGAAATTTGGGATCTGTGCTGTGTATTCTTCCAGTGTATCTGTAACCAACATAGACCCTGTGGTGCAACACTTTCTTAAAAGAAAGTTTGTGGGTCTGCTTGTTTCAGCTGAGCACATGGGAACTCATTTACAGCGTTACACACCTGTATGAAGTTTAGGGCAAATCTTTTGATGTACTAGTAGTGAAGAGTGAAGGCACCCTAAAATTCCCATATTTAGGGCTGTTTAGAATGCGTCATTGTTGTAACATGAATTATATAAAAAAATTACTCTCCATGAATCTTTTTCAGTTGACTCTCAAAAGACTCTTTGGCTCTCAAACCTTCACTCATTCAACTTTTTAGAAGGCTCTCATAAAAGGATAGCTTAATTTCTCCAAAAGCTGGCATTTAGTGCCATTTCATACACCTTTGAGTGTCTGGGGCTGGGGGCTGGGAGATGTTTACAGATTACAAGTGAGAGACTTTCTTGAACAGCAGCTGGATGTTAGCTGTGATTCCTTGAAGACATTATCTGAAAAGTGGAACTCTGTACCTGTGTTCAGGCACATGATTCTCATGGTTTCTAACTGAAATTAAAAAAGGGAAAAGCTGCTCACCGAAAAAAAAAGTAAAAGCATGCCTGAAAAATTCATAACACTAGTCCAAAATGTTGGACCACTGTTAATTAGACCATCTATTTAAATTATTTAAATTCCCTTAAAGATCTTCAAGTAATGTAGAGGGACCTGCTTTCCTTATTATATTTCTGAAAAATTAAGAATTACACAAATGTTGTTAGATATCTGTGTAGTATTTAACAAAAAAATTGCTTGGACAGCCTGGGAAAACATGGCTACCAGCACATATTTAAAATGTATATTGTACATGAGATACTTCATGTACATTTCATACTTTTATACTGCAGGTTTTGTAGTGGCTGACCATGCCAAAGTGATTTGGAGAAGGGGAAACAAATGGAGCTGAAGAACTGCAGGTTTGGGAAAAGAAGTTAGAGACTAGCAGATAAGGTTTCAGATGGCATTAAGTGACATAAATGACCTCTTAAGTAGTCTCTGTTTCACGGGGCTAAAGAATGCTCTTTATGGGCCAGTAGTACTCAGCTACTGAAGCCAGGGAAATGTCACAGTAAGGGCTCTATTTTTTCAGGCTGTGATGATCCTCATTTGATTCCAGAAGCCAGAGCTGCAGGCATTTTGCAAATGTATTGCCCAACTAAAGTTCTGAAACACTTCTATTAAAAGAATATCACCCGCAAAGTGTCCACTCAACATGCCCTGACTAGCTGGGTAATGCAGGTCTCATTATAGAACTGTATATTTGCATCCTGTAGCATGCATATGATGTGAAACATACTGGAGATTGTAAATGCTGTCTGCTGAATAATATAGTAAGAGATTCCATTAGGAAAAAAATCATAGGTTACTTTAAAGATCACAGGAAGAGGCAAATTCCCAACGTAGTGTACAAGATGTCTTCCATTTAGGAAAATGGGGAGATTCTGTGCTGTCATATCTTTAGCTGCAGGTGGAATCTACAATCTACAAAATGTTATCCAAGTGTTCAGGAATCACAAAATGCTTCCTGCCTGCTGGCAGTCTAGGGGAAGTGTCAAACACAAATACTATTAAGAAAATATGGACAGGGAAGTTATTTGAGAGTCTTTAAATGGTAACATAAAGAGACCTTTGTGGATGAATTTGTGAATCACAGAATCATTTAGGTTGAAAGAGACCTTAACAAACTTTGAGTACAATTGTAATCACAACACTGCCAAGTCCACCACTAAACCACATCCCTAAGGGCCACATCTACTGTCTTGTAAATCATTTCAGGGGTGCTGACTCAACCCCTGGGCAGCCTCTTCCAGAGCTTGACAACCTTCCTGGTGAGGAAATCTTTTCTAAAATCGAGTTTGAAACCCCCCTGGCACAACTTGAGGCAATTCATCTCTCCTATCATTTCTTACTTGAGAGAAGACACCAACTTCCATGTATCTACAACCTCCATTTGAGTAGTTCTTGAGAGTTAAACAAGTGAAACTGGTATGTAGCAGAAGTTTTTTCAAACAAGAACTTTTCAAGAACCAGTCAATGGCCAACCAGATACAGAAATATTGACAGAGGGTTTATAGGAAAGGATTTAACAATGCAGTTAAGTGGTGATGCATAGAGATTTCCTCAGACTTTGGGTGTGATAGCAACAACCTGAGCTGGATGGTTTGTAGGCTGCTAAGAAAAATGACAGTGGGGGCTGCCATACTGAGTGAGGTGTAGCCCTGTGTACTAGAGAATAGGAGAAATAAATGGGGGAGAAGACAAATATTTTTTTTTATTCATTTTAGATAATAGCACAATGTAAAGTGTTCCTAGCATCCAAATAGAAAACAGCTGCAAATGTTTACAAAAGGCAAATAAAAACTAGAAAGAAAAACACCATGTTTGTTCTGCTAACAGTAAAGGTGAGATTTTGTTGTAACACAGGATGGTAGCCAAAAGGAACAATCCTCTGCCATTCTCCTCTTCAGCATCATGTTCCCAAGTTCTTCCTTCCATCTCTTCTGGTTCTTATACTTGCCTTTTTGAAGTAATTATAATCCCTTTTTTACTTGCATAATTTCAGTTGGTTCAGTGAGCAAGTGCAGCATTGCTGGATTCAAGCTGAGATAGAGAGACAGTAATGCCAGGATGGCAGGAAAGAGTGGGACCATTCTTGTTACTGAAGCCTACAGTGTGGTTCACTTAATCTGTACTCCAAGTAATCAAAAATCTTTCTCCTCTTAAATGTATTTGCTTTCTAGATGGGGATCATAAGTTTCTGCATAGCTTATAGTTCAGGTTGTATCCACTGCTGAGATCCTAAGTTCTCTAACATTTTAAATTATTTTATAGCCAGCTGTTTGGATTTTAATTTTAGGTCCTCCACATTTAAGACCCTCTCCAGCCATGTTAAACATTTATCCCAAATTTCTCTAGTGCAGCAGGAGCTGCAAGACATAAACCCCTACACCTATAAACGGTAAAATTTACATCCACTCATGACTCTTGATTGGGACCATACATAACAGTAATCAAAGACTTTAGGATGGCAATGAACTGGGGACAGTTGATTCTAAAATGTGTTTGGTTTTGGTATAGCATACCATGTTAAAATCACCTTGATTTACAGAAACACAAATTCATCTTTTCCTGAAATACCCTCTGCTGGGAATAGATGTGTTGATTGCAAGCACTTTCATTGTA